>NC_061854.1:22066642-22086642 GCF_019202785.1 Penaeus chinensis
CCTCCTCTTTTACCTCCTCTTCCTCCTCTCCTCCTCCTCCTCCTCCTCTTCCCCCCTCTCCTCCTCCTTTCCCTCTTCCCCCTCCCCTTTTTTTTATTCCTTTTCTTCCTCTCCGGGCTCCTCTCTTCCTCCTCCTCCTCACCGCCGTTTCCCTTCCATTCTTCCCCCAAACATGATCTTCCTAACTGAACACTGTTAGTTTAGATAAAAGCAGCAAAAACCCAGCGGGCAACAAAAACAACATTAAAAAACAAAAACATCAACAGAAAACAACAAAAAACAAACAACAAACCAACAGCAACGCAACACAACAAAAAAAAACCCCCAACAAAAATAAACAAAAAAAACAAAAAAACAAAAAAAAACATAAACATTAAGAGCAAAAGCAGCCCCAAAAATATTTTTTTCTTAACCTACACTTTTGTTGCGGGTTATACTAGGATTGTACACACGTTTACGTTTTTTTAGCGCGAGCACAACTGTGATATATGGTCTTGTGCATACATGTTGAAAGGGCGGAGTTGAAGTGAAGAAGAGACTTTTACTTCGTTTAGTTTTCAACTTTCTTTTCATTAGATAGGCTTTCTCTCTCCCCTTTTCTCTTCTCCCCTCTCTCTCTCTCTCTCTCTCACTCTCTCTCCTTTCTTTCTTCTCCTCTCTCTTCTCTTTTCTCTCTCTCCTCTCTCTCTCTCTCTCTCCCCTTTCTCTCTCTCTCTCTTTCTCCTCTCTCTCTCTCGCCCTTCTCTCTTCTCTCTCCTCTCCTTTTCTCTCTCCTCTTTCTCTCCTCTCTCTCTCTCTCTCTCTTCGGGATGTGAGGTGTGTGGTGTGGTGTGTGTGTGTGTGTGTGTGTGTGTGTGGGGCGTGTGCGTGGTGCATGTGTGCGTGGGGCAGGGTCGTAAAATCTCGCAGCGCCACCAGGAAGAAATCAAAAGGGTGCCGACCTCCCACAACTCCCCCCCCCCCCCCTTGCTCCGCTCGCCTCTCGCTCTCCCTTCTTCTCCCCTCTCCTGTTTCCCCTTTTTATCTCTGTTTTTTTTCATTCTCATCTCTCCCTCTTTTTTCTTCTTCCTTGTCTCCCTCTCTCTTCTCTTTTCCGTCTTTCCATTCCCCTTTTCCCCTTCCTACATCACATACGAAAATTTAAAAAAAAGGAAGATGAGAGAAGAAAAAGATAAAAGGGATAATAGGGAGGAGGGGGGGGGGTTTTAAAAAGGAAACAAGGGAGAGGAAAGGAAAGAGGAAACCGGAAGATTAAAAATAAATCTTAGAGTAAAAAAACGTAATAGATAAAATGGTGATGGAATACTTTGATGTTTATCAAATAAATAAGATAAGATGATAACGGCAATAACAACAAAACAAGTTTATAACAAAACAACTAATGAAAATTTACGAACTATATTTTAAATGTCCTGCTTTTACTACTAGTTTCACTACAAATTTTTTTATAGGATAATGATGACGACGATGATAATAATAATAGTAATATAATGATAACGATAAATGTAATAACAATGATAATAATAATTACAAAAATAATAATGATGATAATAATAATAATAGTAATGATAATAGTAATAGTAATGAGGATAGTGATAATACTATTACTATTAATAATAATAAGTTTATGGTTTTGACTATGATAATTATCACGATTAAAAGGTGTTAAAAAAAGTGTGTGTGTGTGTGTGTGTGTGTGTGTGTGTGTGTGTGTGTGTGTGTGTGTGTGTGTGTGTTTCGCCCTCTAGAACACACTCAAGTGGACTTCGGCGGTTTCAGGGCGAATGCTAGAGGCGGAGGCCGGGGATGTCGTGGGGGGCCGGGGGCGGGGGGGGTGGGGGGGGGGGCGGGGGTTTTTCCTTGGGAGTGCTTTTAATCCTTCTCATGTTTGAACCCGAGTGAAAAGGGTTCAAGGAGCTAATAAAGAACGTTGGCCGAGGCTTTGCGTGTTTGTGGGTTTATATTAGGATGAAGGGGGGGGGGGTTGGGGGGGTAAAAGGGAAAGGGTCAGTGTGAGAAACGGATCCCCCTTCTCTCTCTCTCTCTCTCTCTCTCCTCTCTCTCTCTCTCTCTCTCTCTCTCTCCTCTCTCTCTCTCACTCTTCTCTCTCTCCTCTTTTCTCTCTCCTCCCCCCCTTCTCTCTCTCTCTCTTCTTTTCTCCTCTCTTTTTCTTTTATAATATATATATATTTTTTAAAATAAAATATATTTTATCTCATCAATATTCTTTTTCCTCCGTGGTTTATTTTCCACCCCTACTTTTTATGATAATGTCCGTGTCCGGGCGTGGCAGGGGAAAAGACAGTCGAAGCGATTTTTTTTTTTAAAAAAAAAGTCTTCAGAAAATTTGGAATTTTCCCGAAAGGCCCCGAGTCGGCGGCTGACCACTCCTTTTCCCGCGATGCGAAGCCCTGGGTGCCGCGAACAAAACGCACACACACATAAGCCTTCACACCACCCTCCCACACTCCCCCACACATACCCCCCCCCGTTACCCTCCATCCCCCAAACTACAAACATCACTCTCTCATATCACCTCAAATATCAACCCACAAACTCGCCCTCACCCTCAACCCCCCTACCCACCAAATCTATACCTCCACACCCATCCCACAAATACAACAAGTCAGATATCCTAACAACTAACCCAAACCAACCACCTCTATCACTAATATCTGTAACCATTTCAAATGAATTCAGTTCTTCTCATTGTATTATTCATATTCTATAACTTCTTCATACTTCCTGTCTACATATACTTCTTCTATCTGCATCACGTGTCTTCTCAACTTATATATTTGTCTCTTTCTGCATGTTCTTCACTCTCAGACTTATCGATTTTGTCTAACCTTTTAACAGGCGACACTATCACGATACTACTGCCTCCAGATCTCTATTCCTACTATCCTGACGACTAACTGCGACTGCCGGGTGTCTTCTTCTTTTCTTCTTATCTACATCCGTCTGCACGTACATCCTCATCCTGCCCTCAGTATAATTCGTCTAGGCTTTTTCCTCACCACCTCTTCCTTCTTCTTATTAATCAGTTTATTGTTTAATTCATCTTGTCCTCACTCTCATCTTAAGTTGTATGCAGCACTGTGAGTGAGATTCAGTCTGTGCTGCTCTAGTGAGGCGAGTGGTCCAGTTGTGTCTCGTCTACTGCGAGGAGGAGGCGGTCTAGGTCGTGACTGATTCTTCTCATTACTCTGTTCGTCTGTGGACGCTCGTCTCTCTCCACATAACGACGAACAGAGTAGAGAAAATCAGAAGTGATGGGGTGAGGTCTGCCTCTGGCGTGTGCCGAAGCCTGCTTTCCGTCAGTGCAGAAGAAAAAGAACGAAAGATTGCTACCAAAGGGATCAAAATGAGGAGGAGGAGGATCTGGCAGTTCGTGCCGTAGGATGTTCTTGTATTTATCACGTGTTTCTTGTCTCTTGTGCTCTTATGTTCTCTCCTTTGTCCTGAACCCTGCATTCACCGTCACCTGTGTTTACTCTCCCTCTACATGCAGTCCTCCTTCCCCTAGTTCTGATATACCTCACTTCGCGCCACTCTGTGTCACCTTCCCCCTATCTTATTTCCTCTTCCCACCCTCCGTCCATCTCTGTCTAATATCATGTAGTCAAGGTCTAGGTCGCGTTCTAGCGCACTAATAAGTCCTTGAAGTATGGATTGATGAGACAGGAAGTAGGAGCAATATACGATAGGACAGTGTACTCAGTTCTTGTCCTAGCTATGGATGATTCTTCGGTGGCAAGACGACGCACGATCTTGGAGCTCGTAGTATTAGAGCTCATGTGATTCCTATTCGATTGCTGGAGCGCATTTTGTCAGAGATGGAGGGTAAAGGAGAGGGAATGCCATAACAAATAACAGTCAATCAGAGAACGCGATCGCATGTGTCCGACCTGTATCTGGCCCACCTATCCGCCCCCCCCCGTTCTCACCACTCCGGTTCGCCCGACACCCCCCCCCTCCGCCCACTTGTCCCATAGCCCCCCCCCCAATACCCTCCCACCCCCCAAACACCTCAACCCCCATATCACCCCCCCCCCACCCACCCCCCCCCTCGCCCCCTTCGCGCGGATATGAGCCCCGTGACTTCTAGGATCAGCGCGCCCCCCAACCCACAATAGCCACCTCCGCCCCCCCCCCCCCCCCCAGAGCACCACCACAGAGCCCCATCCTCACCCCCCCCCCCACCCGTACACGAAGATAACACACTCGGCGACCCCCCCCACCCCCAAAAACCCAACCCCCACCCCCCCCCCCCCCCCCCCCATACCACCCCCCTCCCCCCCCCCGCCTGCCCCCTCCACCCCCCCCCTCCATCCTCCTCCTCCACAGAAGAGTAGAGATGGAGAAGTAAGAACCCGACAAGGAGTATGAAGTTCCACTTTCACTCTTGTGTTTCTTTTCTTCCCTCCCCCTGCGATTCTGACCGCTTCATTTTCTATCCGCCACCCTCTATCGACTCTCTTTTCCTTGCGGTGGGGTATTATATGATTAAGAGGACGACACGTGCCTGCTTCAGAGTCGGACAACAGTTACTATTAATGGGGAGTGGGGTGTGGGAGTCTGAGGGAGGGAGGCACGCCTGTCCCTTATCTCTTTCCTCTCTTTCGTCCGCCCTTTCCTTATTTCTATCCTTAGCTTGCCATGGCATGATGTTTGTAGTAAAGGTTAGTTTGTTAAGGGTGAGTGAGAGGAGATGAGGAATAACGCATCATAAATAAACTCAACAACTCCTACCCACCCATTACCAACCTCCTTACACACTAAATAGCAGAACATCAGCAACGACACCAATACCCCCCACGCGATCAGATGACCGAAAACCCACCACGTACCCGACCCCAACCCGCCACACCAACCCCCCTAAACCACCCCACACCAAACCCTACCCCCCCCCGCCCCCCCCGCTGCGGCGCGTGGAGGAGAACAGAGGGGACAAGTGGACGACGAGGCGACCAATACACGAAGAGGGTGTTGACCCGCCCCCCCGAGCCCGCCCCCCCGCCCCACCCCCCTACCTCGCCCGCCCCCCCGGAGTGGTAATGTTAAAGGTGTGGTTCCCGCCGCCCGACCAAATAGTAGGAGAGATGAGGTGTGTGTTGTAGCCCAGCGGTGGTATTGGTGGTGGCAGACGAAGAGGTGGAGGGCAAAGGGCACGGCCACCGGAAGGCAGACGGGAAAACGTCCGCACTCACCATGACGCAACCCCCCCCATACCCAGCACAGACCCCCCCGCCTCGCCACCCCCCACAAACACACATTACCGCAACCATCCCCCCACCTACCAACAAACGTACCCCACTCAAGCCCACCACCCATCTGATCCCCCCCAATCCCCCACACCTCGCATTCTACACTCACTAGTTTAGTCTCGGCACCATAGTAACTCCCTCCCTATACCCCCCCCCCAACTCCTCCACAAGCTCATAACTCCCAACTAACGCAACCCATCCCCCATAACCAAGTCAGATTTAAAAAGCCCAAGACAGAATAAAATGGAAGATCAAACTAGAACACACTCAACCCCTCGATCTTCCATCTCCACATCCCTGTATCTAACCAACCCTCCCCCAAACCCCCTCAAAACCCACCCCAATCACGCATAGGAAAACGAGCAAAGCTGACTGATCAAATAAAATCGAAAAAGAGTTTAGACGCTGGCTTCAACATAAACTGACCTGAATAAGTCAAATGCAAGTCAGAGTCCAGCAGAGCCGCGGACGGAGCTATCCCCCCCAAACAGTCCGGACACGCCCCCACACAAAGCACGAGCTGTTAATTAATACCACGGGACTCCCAATGATAATTGACCAACAAACCACATCCCACCCGACACATCTCCTAGCACATCCTGTACTCAGAGAACACACCTGCCATCTTTAAACTACAAGAATAGCTCGCTAGACCGCCTGAATGGTGATCCAGATGAACGCTTAATTAAGCCACACCCACGCGCTCCCACTTAACCTTTCGTCGCTGGGACAATTATCATCCTCATCATCTTCAACGTCAATAACATTATCATCACCACCAGTATATCATCAAACATCATCATAATCATCATCATCACCATCATCACCACCATCACCATCACCCCACCATCACCACCATCATCATCATCATAATCACCACCACCATTATCATCATCATCATCATTATCATCATTCATCATCATCACCATCATCATCACCACCACCATCATCATCACTATCACCATCATCATCACCATCACTATAACCATCATTATCACCATCATCATCATCTTCACCATCATCATCATCACTATCACCACCATCATGACCATCATTATCACCATAATCATCATCACCATCATCACCATTATCATCACCATCACTATCACCATCACCATCTTCATCTTCATAATCATCATCACCATCTTCATCTTCATAATCATCATCACCATCATCATCATCACCATCATCATCATCATCAGCAGCAGCAGCAGCATCACCAGCATCATCACCAGCATCATCACCATCATCATCACCATCATCATCACCACCATCATTATCAGCAGCAGCAGCAAAAGCATCATCACCACCATCACCACCACCACCATCATCATCATCACCATCATCATCATCATCATCATCATCATCATCATCATCATCATCATCATCACTATCATCACCATCATCATCACCACCACCACCACCAACAATATTATCACCACCACTATTACCATTACAATCCCCATCACTATCGTCATCAACACGGAACTGCGGATGCCTAAAGTGGCTGAACAGATGGACTGAAGTGGATTTCCTTGTGGATAAGATGCTGATAGATAAGTAGGATACGGAAAGAGGAAGGGTAAATAGAAGGCGATAAAGAGGGAGAAATAAGAAAGGGAGGATCAGGAGTGAAAGGAGGGGAAGGAAGGATGCCAGTTTACCCAGAATTCTTTGCGTGTCGATTCTCAGAAGCCCGAACCCGCTGCCCAGTCTCGCCTCCCCCGTCTCTCCTCTCCTCTCTCTCCTGTCTCTCCCTTCTCCTCTCCTCTCTCTCTTGTCTCTCCTTTCTCCTCTCCTCTCTCTCCTGTCTCTCCTTTCTCCTCTCCTCTCTCTCTTGTCTCTCCTTTCTCCTCTCCTCTCTCTCTTGTCGCTCATTTCTCCTCTCCTCTCTCTCCTGTCTCTCCCTTCTCCTCTTCTCTCTCTCCTGTCTCTCCTTTCTCCTCTCCTCTCTCTCTTGTCTCTCCTTTCTCCTCTCCTCTCTCTCTTGTCGCTCATTTCTCGTCTCCTCTCTCTCTCGTCTCTCCTTTCTCCTTTCTCCTCTCCTCTCTCTCCTGTCTCTCCCTTCTCCTCTCCTCTCTCTCTTGTCTCTTCATTCTCATTTCCTCTCTCCTCTCGTCTCTCTCCTGTCTCTCCCTTCTCCTCTCCTCTCTCTCCTGTCTCTCCATTCTCCTCTCCTCTTTCTCTTGTCTCTCCATTCTCCTCTCCTCTCTCATTTCCTCTCTCTCTTGTCTACCCCCCTCGCTCCTCTCTTCTCATCCTTGTCTCTTCCTTCTCTCCTCTCCTCTCTCTCTCTTGTCTTTCCACTGCTCTCCTCTTCTCTCCTATCTCTCCCCTTCTCCTGTTCTCTTTTTCTTGCCTCTCATTTTTTCTCCTTTCCCTTGGCTCTCCTTTGTCTCCTTTCCTATCTCTCTTGTCTCTCGCCTTTCCTCCTCTCCTCTCGTATCTTTCCCTTTCTCCCCTTCTCTTTCTCTTGCCTTTCCTTTTCTCTCTTCCCTTTTCTTTTATTTCTTCCCTTACCTCTTTCTCCTATCCCTCCCTTTCTCTTCCCTCCTCTCTCTCATGTCTCTCCCTTCTATCCTTTTATCTCCTGTTACTCTTTTTCTTTCCTTTCTCTTTCTCCCGCCTCTCCCTTTCTCTGCTCTTCTCTTTCTTTTGTCTCTACCCTATTCTCCCCTTTCTTCTCTCCTCTCCTCTCGTCTCCTCTCCTCTCTCCTCTCGTCTCCTCTCCTCTCCTCTCCTCTCCTCTCCTCTCCTCTCCTCTCCTCTCTCTCCTCTCCTCTCCTCTCTCTCTCTCTCTCTCTCTCTCTCTCTCTCTCTCTCTCTCTCTCTCTCTCTCTCTCTCTCTCTCTCTCTCTCTCAATCTATCTCTATATTTCTCTCTCTCATGTTTTTATCTCTCATCCTCCTTCACTCTCTCCCTCTCCCTTAGTCACAAAGAGTGCCATTCATGATAATTATTTTCTCACGTCCCCAACGGCACGAGAAAGGCGTAGGGACAAGCTAGGCCGCAAACCCTGGTTGTGAATAGGGCTCCTCTCGCTGTCTTTCTCACAGGAACCCCTGACACAGAACGTTCCTTTCCCGTCTACTGGCTGCCTTCCCCTTCATCAACATTAACATTAACATTGACATCAACATCATCAACATTTACATTTACATTAACATTAACATGAACATGAACATGAACATGAACTTGAACATTAACATTAACATTAACATTAACATTAACATTAACATTAACATTAACATTAACATTAACGTTAACGTTAACATTAACATTAACATTAACATTAACATTAACATCAACATCAACATTAACATTAACATTAACATTACATCAACATCAACATCAACATCAACATCAACATTAACATTAACATTAACATCAACATCAACATCAACATTAACATTAACATTAACATTACATCAACATCAACATCAACATTAACGTTAACATTAACATTAACATTAACATTAACATTAACATCATCAACATTTACTCAATTTTTTTTCCACTTCGTTCCTTTCAAATTCTGTTTCATTTCCCTTTCATCTGATTTTGTAACTATCGTCTTTGTCTTCCTCCTTATCATTCCTTATTATTATTCTTCCTCCTCTACCTCTTCCTTTTCCTCTTAACCTTCCTCTTCCTTCTCCTCCTCCTCCTCCTCCTCCTCCTCCTCCTCCTCCTCCTCCTCCTCCTCCTCCTCCTCCTCCTCCTCCTCCTCCTTCTCCTCCTTCTCCTCCTTCCACTTCCTCTTCTTCTTCTTCTTCTTCCTCTTCCTCTTTCTCTTCCTCTTCCCCCTCCTCCTCCTCCCCTCCCCCTCCTCCTCCTCCTCCTCCTCTTCCTCTTCCTCTTCCTCCCCCTCCTCCTCCTCCTCCTCCTCTTCCTCTTCCTCTTCCTCTTCCTCTTTCCCTTCCTCCTCCTCTTCCTCTTCCTCTTCCTCTTCCTCTTCCTCTTCCCCTTCCTCCTCCTCTTCCTCTTCCACTTCCTCTTCCTCTTCCCCTTCCTCTTCCCCTTCCTCTTCCTCTTCCTCTTCCTCTTCCTCTCCCCCCTCCTCCTCCTCCTCTTCCTCTTCCACTTCCTCTTCCTCTTCCCCCTCTTCCTCCTCTTCCTCCTCCACTTCCTCCTCCTCCTCCCCCTCCTCCTCCTCCTCCTCCTCCTCTCCTCCTCCTCCTCCTCCTCCTCCTCCTCCCCCTCCTCCTCACTCTCACCCTCTCCTTCTCCTCCTCTCCTCCTCCTCCTCCTTCATCCTCCTCCTCTCCTCCTCCTCCTCTCCTCCTCCTTACCACTACTTACGACTCCTCTTCTCTGCTGCTGTCATTTTCCTCTCTCGTCTACCGTTTCAAGACTGAGATACAACTAACATAATAACCTTTAAATACCTATAAACCAGACTCACTGCTTCACGACACAACATATATCCTATTACTAATCCTCTATCACCAACTGCTCCTGCTCAACCCCTGTTGTCACACCTAACAACCATAGCTACTGCTATGCCTCCATACTACTCGCTCCTAATCCGCTCTTGTCTACCACCTCTATACACTCTCCCCCTACCCCTCCCCATCCCTCTCCACCCACCCCCCTATCCCCCCCCCCCACTCCCCCCTCTCGTCTACTAGCCACCTGCCCTATCGCTTGTTGTATCTACCAGACCCTACACTCCTTAGATAGCGCCAGCTTATTGCTTGCTGACTAGTATAACCTAAATCCCCTCAAGACATTCCTATGTTAACTTCTCCACTTGATTCACTAGTTTCTCTCAAGACTCAGTGCAATGCCGTCGCCGCTTATTCAGCCATTTGTAAGGTCACGATCGAGCAACTTTGTATCTACATCAACTCGCTGCTTCCGTCCATGATCACTGACAATGTCTGAGTAAAGAGTTCGACGATCTCGATGTCGCTCAAAATAGAACTTATGACGCCTAGAATCATTAGTGAGAGTCATAGTTATCCTGTGATCACATTGTGCCAGCCGCGCGAAGTATTTGTCTCGCGCTGATGAGCGATTGCAGGTAGATGTCACAGAGGTCGTCCGTGTTTCCAGTAAGAGGCGGATGAGGAAATACGTCGCCCGAGCAGCGAACACGCGCAGTTGGTGAGTCTGAATAGCAATGGTGCCTAGACGTCTTGCTGTGGTTCACCCACTGTTGCAACACTCATACTATAAGAGGGACTTTTCCCACCCCCATCCACCAGAGATGAAGAGCGAGAGATCCGGATGACGACATAGAGCGCGAACGAGAACGAGTCCCGACGATGAGACGAGCTCCGAGTCGCTCGCAGTGTGAGATGACCGAGAGAGAGAGAGAAAGACTGCTCGAGAGAGAGGAGGAGAGCAGTCCTAAGACCGCCTGTCCGAAGCGGGGGCCCCCACAGACACGAGAGGGCAAGAGGACCCGACGATAGCGAGGAGAGGAGAGAATAGAGAACCGTTGTTGAAAGATTATTTTTGCCCGCTGAGAACTCTAGAGTGGAGGGGGAGTGAAGCCGCGCTCACCGAGGAAAGGCACAGAAGGCAGACGTGAGGAAGAGTAGGATGGGGGAAGAGGGAGTGGGGAAAGGGAGAAGGTTAGGGGCGAGCGAGACGAAGACCGCTCGAGGAGTGAGAGGGCGACGTGAGAGAGGGAGAGACGAGAGTGGAGAGAGTGACGATGAGATCGAATGATGAGAGAGCCAGCCGAGAGGTGTGTTAGAGATGAGAGCAGAGAGAGGCTGAGCTGACCTATAATGTTTGACATACCCACCAACACCAAACCCCCCCACCACACCACAACACCACCCCCCCCACACCCCCCCTCACACCCCCCCCCCACCCCCCCCCCCCCCCCCCACAAAAACTCACCCAACCCCCCCCCAAGCCCAAAAACCTATATTCAAATATACATATCCCTCTATCTAATAAATCACACACCCATCCCAACCAATAACCACCACCACCAACCCAAAACCAACCCAATAATCCCACCATCATAATATCAATAAAACTCCAACCTACCCACCATAAATCAACAACAAATCAACTACCCCAAAAATTCAAAAAAGACAGGGCCGGATTCCGCGGAGAAGAGCAGTCGGCAGGACCGAGAGAACGAGAGACGACGCGAGGTATAAAACCACACGTAGAGGAAGAGACAAGCACAGGCTTGTGTAAGAAGGACCGAAGTAAAGGAAGCTGGCGAAAGAAGACGTAAAGAGAGTATGTGGAGAATGCGAAGGGAGGGAGGAGATAGCCGGAACCGGTGTGTGACGACCAGATGAAGAAGACCAGGGAGAAAGTGCTAAGAGAGCGGAAGCAACCCCGAGAGGAGGGCCCAGTGACGAAGAGTCCCGGCTCGAGTCGACCCGAGAAACTGCAGGAAGCACCCAAGCCTACAAACGGCCGCGCCAACAGGGCACGGAGAGACCGGAAGGTCGCTAGAGCGAGGAAGAGAGAGTAGGAACAGAGTAGAGAGATAGAACGTGTTGTCAGGAGGATGAAGGAGGAGAGGGAATTGAGAAGGTGAGGGAGGAGTGGAGGTGCCGGAGGTGTGCCCGAAAAGGACGGAGACGGAAGGGAGAGAGAGAAGGACAAACCGCCGTGAGAACGAAGAACACGGACACCCAACCATGGGGGCACGGAGGACGCCAGAGAGGAGGCCGAGGAGATGGTAGGGCAACGGAGAAGCCCAGGCAAAGATGAAACTCGGAGGGGGCATGAAGTGTGAGCGAGAGAGACTGGGAGTGAGAAGGGAGTGAGGAAGGTGAGAGAGTCGGAGACCAGAGAGAGAGAGATGAGAGACCCGGGGCGACCGGAGAGAGGCCCACAGAGGCCAAGGCGAGGGCGACCGGACGAGGAGCAGAGTCCCAACCCGGTACCAGGAGACAGCATCACCACAGGGATTCCAGATAGTACAGATCAAGACCGACGCGGACCTGCCATGCCGGTACCTGCGCGAGTCCAGACGAAGAGGAGTGAGCGGAGAGAGAGTGGAGCCACCACGACGGAGAGCCAGGGAAGACGGACATAGGCGAGGGGTGAGTCAGTGGAGCAATGGAGTGCGAGCTTCTCCTGCCATCTACACAGCAGCGACGGAAAAAGGGGACAGCCTGACAAGAGGGAGAAGATGCACATGGATTGAGGGACAATGCAACGAGAGAGACGAGAGGCCAAAGTATCTAAGAAAGTAAGAAGACGCAAAGCAGAAAACCCACCCCCGGGTGAGACCGCGAACGAAGGACCAAGACAGGAAAGGGAGAGCACAAGGAGCAAGGTTTCCGAAAGAGAGTAGGACGGAATAGGGAACGCACGCCACATAGGAGAGACGTGGAAAAAAACAGTGGAAAAGAACAAAAAAGGAACCAAGGAGAGGCGGAAACACAAGGATAAACAAAACACGCTAAGGAAGAAAAGGGAAAAAACAAGCCAAGGAAAACAGTAAGGGAGAGAGGACGAATAAAAAGATAAAGGAAGGACCCCGAAGGACTGAGGCGATAAGAAAAAAGAAAATGGAACGGTGAGAGGGCCCCCGAAAAGCAGAAGGAGAAGGGAGAGAGGGGAACGGGGGAAGACCCGAGGGCCACGAAGAGAGACATGCAAAGCAGGTAAGGGGATGATGTAGAGCCCAAAGAAAAAGAGCGCCCGAGGAAGGAAAAGGTAGAGGAAGAAAAGAACCAGAATAGGAGAGAGAAAAGAAGGAGAGGAGGAAGAATGACCGACAGAGGACCACGGGAAGAAACCACCACCCCAACCAACAAGGAGGAGGTACCAGCTCAACAGGAGCAGCACCCACAAAAATGGAGACACCCATCGGAGAAACAACAAAACAAACCAAGAGGATTAAAGGAGCCAAAAAAGGGAAAGAACCCCCCCAAGGATAAGGAAACAACGGGACCTATGGAGAAAGGAGCCCGCCAGACTAACAACAAAGAAAAGGAGTGTAGAAAAAAGCCAAACAAGGTGAAGGAAGAGCAAACCCCCAAGGATCAGGAGCTCATCGGTGGCCAGCCCAACCGTCAACCAAAAAAACCAACTATCACAACGGAATGGATGCGCGAGAGCGCAGAGGGAAGCCCACTCCGCAGGACACCGAGCCCATCCCCACCAAGATTAGCGATCCCCCCCGCAAGACCCTAAACACCAAAGGTCGTCGGCCAAAACACCAGGACCCTCTAAACAGGGCCGACGCCTCTAGAAAGGAGGAATGCGAGGCAGTTGGCGAGGGAGAGGCAAACGCACCTAAGAAAAAGAACACCAAACAAAAGGACGCGGATGTAGGTGGAACGGCTGGGAACAAAAAAAACATGGACACACCAGACCAAACGGAGGAAGCGGAGCAACAGGAGAGGCAAGGTAACACACACACCCCAGAAGCAAATAACCCACTATCAACGCCAGAGGATCGGACGAGGCGGGAGTAGCGAGGTAACGTGGGAACTCAGGAAACAACCAGTGGACATACGGGGAAAGTCTGAGGCGAACAAAGACTCCCGGCAAAGCCCATAGGAAGCCCTACGCCCCCCCCATCGCCACCAGCAAGAGGAAGACCGAGAGGACTCGGAAAGAATGGTAGTAACAATAAATAGGACCAGCGAGGTCAAGGCGGAAAGAGCGGGGGAACAAAAGGCAGAAAGGACCATGAGAGATCGCGGGGGGAAGCGAAGTAAGGAGAGGAAGGCCTGAGAGGATTTCTAAGAGTAGAAAGGGAGAGAGAAGACCCAGGAGGTGGCCCAAAGGTAAAAGGGGGATATGAGTAAGGGGTCTCCCTAAGGAATAAAATGGATGTTGGGAAAAGAGAGAAAGGTAATGGTTAAACTATAGACGATGAAAGGGTTTTATGGTGTGATGGTGATGGTGCATGAGTGTGGTCCCTGGATGATTTCTACTTCTGCCTATGGGTGTGGGGGTGGTGTGGGGTTGTAGTTTCGTTGTAGATCCAGGTGCAGGTATTGTGGCGTGTGTATATTTTTTGGGTGGGTTAGTGTGGGGGGCGGTGTGAAGGAGGTAGGTTGGCGTTGTCAATAATAAGCTTAGCAGTTGAGCGTTGTATTACTAAATTCTAAAGTGATGTTGAGGTCTTAAGTTGTGGGAGTAAGGTGGGCGGGTGGGGTTTGGTGTGGGTTGTTGGTGTGTGGATTACATAGGCTGTGGTTGGTAGGGGGGCTTAGTTGGTGTGGCATGTATTTGGTGGATGGTTGTGTACATTTGATTATGGATATGCGACGATGTACTATTGGTAGGGTTCTTGGTGTCTGATTGGGCTTGATGTATTGTCATTTTTATAATTGGAACGGTTGTTGAAGAATAGAAAGAGAAAGAGCAAGAGTACTATGCATGGGGAATGAGAGGGCAAAAACAGAATAATGAGGGAAGGATTAGATAATGTGGCTGAGTTGAGAAGGAAATGTGGAAATTAAAGGTGCGAAATGTAAGAATAAAAAGAGGCGAGAAAAAACTAAACAAAGAAGTAGGATATAAGAATAACAGTAGATACAAGAAAAAGGAATTACTGGGGAGGTGATGGAGACAAAGTTAAAAGAAGAACCAGAGGATGGGGAAAGAGAATAAGATGAGAGAAACGTCAGCATGTTGACTCAGTAGAGAGAGGCCGATCAGGGTAGGTGAATGTAAAGAATGATGCAAAAAAATAGACCAGAGAAAAGTGAGGGAAAGGACCATGGTTCTTTACTAGTAGGATAGAAGTGGAAGTGGTGGAAGACACCTCACATAACTTACAAGAGGAGTGAAAAAGGAAGAGAGGGAAAATGAGGCAGGGATATAAAAAAAAGTGGGAAAAATAGAAGGCAAAAAATAGCGAGAGGGAAGGGGGAAGGGGAAGAAGTGGGGAAAGAGGAAGAAGAGAAAGAGAGAGAGGGACAAAGGGTGTCGAGAGGGGGAAGGGTGAAGTGGAATGCTGGAAAGAAAGAGGAAGTCCGTAGGGTAGTAAGAGAGAGAAGGAATGAGGGAAAATTTAAATTAGTGGAAAAGTGGAAGAGGATGAGAGAGAGGAAGAAGAGAGAGGGGGAGAGAGGACAGGTGCGAAGAAAAGAGGAAAAAAGCAAGGCACGTGATCGAGTCAAAGGAAGACCCACAGCAGAGAAGAGGGAAAGGAAGAAGGGAGCCGACAAAAGCAGGGGCCAACGGGAGTGGGAAAGACGAGGAGAGGAGAGATGAGAGATGTGAGGGAGAAGAGAGCGAGAAGCATACCCAATGCCCGAGCGGACAGAGCTAGATGAGTAGTAGGAAGGAGAGAAGAGAGAGGTGAAGAGGTGATGCGCAAGGGATGACGTTACAGTATCCATACAACGAACGTGTAGGAGTGAGCAACGTGTGAGAGAATGGAGGGCTGAGAAAAGACACAGTGAGACTAGCTGAGCAGAGGGGGGAAACCGGAAAAGAGGAAACCGGGTGGGAAACCCCAGACCACACCCCCCCGAGCGGAGTACTGAAAGAGCGCTGAGAAGTGGGGACGTGGGAGTGACGGTGTGTGAGAGAGCGAGAGAGGGGGCCGAGAGGGAGGAGTCAAGAAGGGGAGGAAGACCGAGGAGGGAAGGAGGATGGAGCAGGGAGAGAGGTAGAGGAAGTGAGGGAAGGAAAGGGATGGGGAGGGGAGAAGGATACGGGGGAGAGCCGGCAGAGAAGAGAGCAAGAGAGTGAGGGCGAGAGAGAGAGGGCGAGACGAGAGAGAGACGAGAAGGAGAGAGAGAGAAGCAGGAGATAGAAGAGAGAGAGAGAGAGAGATAAAGAGAGATGGAGAGGAGAAGAAAAGAGAGAGAGTGTGTGGGAGGGTGAGAGGAAGCAGAGGAAGGAGAATGAGAGAGGCGATGGACACATGAAGACTCTGGCGCAAAAAAAGCGCCTGACGAAGTCAGGCAAGAAATATGATATTTCACAGGGCCTGGTATGGTGGGTGTGTTCATGTGTGTGTGTGTGTGTGTGTGTGTGTGTGTGTGTGTGTGTGTGTGTGTGTGTGTGTGTATGTGTGTTTCAGCACATAGTATATAAAATAAATCGTTTGATTACTACACTAATGTTGAGACTTGTGCGTATGCCTGTGCGTACGTATGCCTTTAATCAGCATAGGCCTAACAGAGGCATGGGGAATTTGGGGACAGACATGAGAGGGAACGAGAGTGGGTGGGATATTCGAGTATTCTCAAGGGGCAAAAATAATGCTAAACCACGGTTTTTTTTTTTTTTTTGTTGTTGTTTTTTTTTTTTTTTTTTTTTTTTTTTTTACTTTGAAGAGTTTCCTCGGCGTAGTACATGAGCTGTTTATGGCCCCGAGATAGCGTGGCCTTGAGAAACGCTGTCAGGAGGACTCGCAAGTGTGAGGTCTGGCTCGGGGAAAATACCCTTGGAATGCGAGAGTGATATATGAGCCTCAAGTGGATGAAAATTTCGGGCTGAAATGGGATCCTGAATTATGATTTTTTTTTTTTTTTTTAATGCATCGTCGCTTTTTGATGCGGAAGGAGAAAGTGTTTAGGATTAAGTTGCCCGGCTGATTAATGCTGAAACGGGACGGATGATGAGTCTTGTGAAGAAATAGAATCTTTATATTTATATGTATATTTGGTTATACGTATGTCTATTGTATGTATCATAAACTTATACATACATACATAACATGTATACTTACATACATATATATATATATATATATATATATATATAAAATATATGTTTTTTTTTTTTTTTTTTTTTTTTTTTTTTTTTTGTTGAGTGTGTGTGTGTGTGTGTGTGTGTGTGTGTTGTGTGTGTGGTGTGTGTGTGTGTGTTGTGTGTAATGAAAAGTAATAAGCAGTTACTAATAAGGAATTATTTATATATTGTATATATATGTATAATGTATATATATTATTATGTTTTTTATACATATATATGTTGTATGTCTGTGTGTTATGTTTATATATATATATATATATATATATATTTTACATTCTATACATTTACTCCAAAACAATCACCCTTACTTCAACTCAAACCGTCCCGTTTTCCCCAATGAAGTCCCTCGGACTTTCATGCCTGGTGATCCCTGGGCACACGCACCATCAATACCACTGTGAAGCACCAACCCATCAACCAAATGACGCCCTTGTCCCGGGGAGATCTGCGCGCTCTCGCGAATACCACGCATCAGCCATACGCGGCGGGTCAGGACTACGAGCTGTCTCCGTGTCCGTATTTTTATTTACCAGAATTTAATGCGAATGCGGCGACCCTCCCTTTTATCTGCATTGTATTAATTATACTAGCACTTGGACCTGGTGGTAGCAAGGAGAAGAAGTACGAGATGCGAAGAATGGAAAATAAAAATAGTGCAGAGACAGGGGATCGGCTTGTTGGATTTGGTGGATAAGGGGGGGGGAGGTGGAAGAATGTGGGAAATTGAGGGGTGATGAATTGGTTTAATATTTGTTGTATTTACACGATGTCTTAGTTTGATTTTGTAGTTGGGTGCAAGGGGAAACGGATTATGTCCAATATATTTTTATTAATTAAAAATTATTTAATTTTAAATATTTATTAATTTTTTTTTTATAAGTCCTTTGTGCTGTTTTGTGGCTTGGATATATTGTTGGAGGCGGGGGTTGGTTTTAATGCTAGTGAGTGCCTATGAATACGCTTTTGCGTTTTATTATATATTATTGGCCAGAATGTGTTAGATTGATGCTCTTTGTTGTTCATCACACAACACAAATGGCACTTGCGTTTGCATGCACCCCCACCGCCCCCCCCGCCGCCAGCCGCTAGAAATCGCAGTGAAGGCTTTTTGACCGGTTGTGGTGGGTGTGAATGGGGTGTTTGGTTGGTGGTGGAAAGGGTTTGGGGGTTTGCGGGGGGTTTGTGGTATGTTTGTGTGGGAGTGTTGAGGGGTGTTGTGTTTGTGGTGGTGATTCTTGTGTGTTCTGTGGAGGTTGTTGGGTATGTAGGTGTGGTGACGTTGTTGATATTAGGGGGCTTTTAGTGGGTTTTTTTTTGGGTTGTAATTTCTTGTATACAATGGGGGGCCAGGGGACAACATAAGCTAGGGGGAAATCAGTGTGTTTTGCGTTTTCGTCGCCCTCTCTCTTCTTTACGGGTTGGGGAATCGGGGTGACAAGTGGGTCTGGGGGGGGAAGGTTCGGGTAGTTAGTAATCATACGGTTGGGTCTTCTGCAAACTTTGCTGGTATTTGAGGGGTAGTCGGTAGGGTAGTGGAGGATAGGGAATTTGCATTTTGGGTGTGGGGGAGGTGTGAGTGGTCGGGGCGGTTAACGTGGTACGCGGGGGGGGTATTTTTGTTGTTTGTGGTACTGGTTAAGGTGTTTTTTGATAACGGTACAGAAAAATTTGGACGTTACCATAGGATCGGAAATACAATGGACTCTTTATGTACAACTATTAACGAGCCTTTGTTGACACTGGAGATACCAGGCAACTATCGCCGCCGAACGCCGACATCCGAACGAGGAATTGAAGAGGAAAAATGTTCAGATCTGTTAAGATAAGTAACTTACACCATATGCAATGATAGTTATTAGGAATAGATTCGAAAAGAAACAGGAGAAGGAACATTTTTTTACATGATAGATGTTAATCTGTCTGTATTGAGAGCGAAACCCGGGTAGTGTGACCTGTAGGCTTTGGAGGGATTACGCGCGTTTGACTCCCCAGCAACGCCCTCTCAACGCGCGGAGCAAGGGAAGGGGAGAGATGGGGAAGAAATGGAAAGGAAAGCTGTAGAGTAAAGAAGAGAAGAATATTGAAATGCAGAGAGAAAAATCAGACGAAAGGAGAAGAAAACTAGGACTGGCTGAGGAGAGAAGACCGATGTTGATAATGTAGTGGAAGCAGAAGAGAGTTTTAAGGAGAGGGTAACGGGAGGAGGAAACGAAAGGAGGAACAGACTAGAAGAAACATCCAGCCAGACAAGTGACGAGAAAAAAGAAAATCCTACGCAAAAAGGAGAATCAAAGACTAGGAGAAAACGAACAAAGCAAACGAAAGAAGAGAATCAGGAACAGAGGAGAGGCGAGGGCTGGCCTGAGCGTCTTCTCAAGAACCTTCATAAACAAACCCGTGACAGAGATCTATGGCAGAAACCGGGAAGGAGTGCGTGGAAGGGGGCGGGATGTCAAGGTTTAAGGAAAGGAAGAGAGAATGGCCGAGTTAAATTGTTTGGTTAGTGAATTGGGATGAAATGCTTATACTCAAAAGAAATCGTGCGTATGACAAGAAGTATGGAGAAACACCGAAGCGGCTGGGGTTATGTAACAGAGTGCTGTTAGACATTCGTCAGACATGGACTGAAATGTCCATGCTGCAACAACAGTGTTATATTCACCTTAAAAAAAAACATGATTTTCAAAAAATGATATATTAATTAAGTATCTCAAAGATATACTCAGTGAAAATTATCAACATTCTCTCCCTCTCATATCCATTTCAAAGCCAATAATGGCTAATATGGAATTCATTACGAGCCAAGCGGCGAACCGACGGAGCAAGACTGGATTGGCTCAGTTCGAAAAGGGGGACTCCTATTACACAAGGCCCCCGAGAGACAAGGGAAAAAGTTCACGTCCTCGTAGATTTTTTCCAGGTGGTTTCCATTAGCTGCTAGACAAGTTCGCTGTAGAAAGCGCAATAGAGGAATATTCAACAGGAATTTCGTTACAAGCCAAATCAGGGCTAAGGAATGAGGAAATAGTAATTATTCTGTTTCCTTCTGCCCCTGAATATCACATCTTCCC
>NC_061854.1:22091657-22104157 GCF_019202785.1 Penaeus chinensis
TTTTTCCCCTTTCCCCCCTCCCCTTCCCCCCCTCTTCCCCTTCCCCTCTTCCCCTTCCCCCCCTTCCCTTCCCCCCTCTTCCCCTTTCCATCCCCCTTCTGTCTTTCCTCCCTCTTCCCCCATTAGTGCCATTAAGTCCCCCTACCTGCACCCCCAACCTGTCAAATGGGTTGAAAGAGGAGGGCCAAGGGACAGGGGGTAGGGGGAGGGTTAGAGGGAGGGAAGGAGGAGGGCCAAGGGCGTCAAAGGGGCGTTGGCACCATGGCACTCCGGCGTCTATATGGCTGGCTTGCTGGTTGACGCATGGTGCCTGCCCGGTGACGCCGCTTGGAGGCTGCGAAGGAGGGGAGGTTGGTCCTCAGGAATAGGAGGGGTGAGGGGAGGGACGGGGGAGGAAGACAAGAAAAGAGAGAGGGGAAAGGAAAGAAAGGGAAGGAGGGGAAAGGAAAGAGAGGGAGAGGGAGGGAAGGTATGGGATCCGGAAAAGGAGGAAGAGAGGAAGACCGGGAAAGGAAGGGAGGGAGGGAGGGATGGAAAGAGAGGGGAGGGGAGGATAGGATAGGTTAGGATAGGATAGGATAGGATAGGATAGGATAGGATAGGATAGGATAGGATAGGATAGGATAGGATGAAGGGAGGAGGAAAAGGGTGAAGGGATACGGAGGTAGACAAGTAGACAGATAGATGGAGAGGAATATTGGTTGATGGATTGTTTCCTTCCGTTGTATAAGCACATGGGGAAAGTGATAAGACTTGATTAATCTTATAGCCCTTAATTCTTATGTTGGGATTTCTCTCACGTTATCCGTTATTCTACCTCGCATATTCCTTCACATACTCTCCAGCTTTCTTTCGTTCGTTCTCTTTTTCTCTCCCATTTTTATCTTTCGTCCTTTCTTTATGAAACCACATCCGGCCCGCTCAAAACAACACCCACGTATTTATCGCTAATTAGCTTAACGGTAGACAATACAGGTCGGCGATGAATACAAGGGCAGGAAGATAAAAAAAAAAAAAAAAAAGAGAAAAAAAGAGAAAAAGAGCAAGGTGGGGGGGGGGGGGAGATAAAACTCGGCGATAACACTTCTTGCCTTCGCGCCATTAGTGGGTAGCGGGATCGGATTTAGGATGCGGCGCTAATAGCCACGGGTCGCGGGATGCTCTCACGCGGCGGGGGGAGGGGGGGAGAAGAGGGTGATGCTGGAGGGAAGGGGGAGGAGGGAATATTGATGAGGAAATGGAATTTGAGAAGGGGAGACAAGGAGGAGAAGGAAAGGGGAAGAATTATCATCATCGTCATCGTCGTCATCGTCATAAACATCGTCATCGTCATAAACATCATCGTCATCGTCATAAACATCATCGTCATCGTCATAAACATCATCGTCATCGTCATAAACATCACCATCATCATATCATCATCATCATGATCAATAATTTTGCGTTTATTTGTGTAGGACTACACGGTGTGCGTGGCGCCCGCATATTCTTCTTCGAGTTTTAGGCCCTATTGATAAATTCCACAGTGATGTTATTCTTCCTTGCATTTGCTGATGATATTTTTTCTGTTACTGATAGGCAGACGTTGTTGTTATTCGTACTGTATAATTACCAGGTTGTAAAGGTTGTATAGCGTCATCATCATCATCATCATCATCATTTATTAACCCCCTTTCAAGACGGAACGGGGGTTTATAAAGACTAGAACTAAAAGGGCAAAAGTTAATTTTAAAAACGAGAGAAAAAGAACCTACAGGGAGAGGGAGAGAGAGACAGAAAGACAGAGAGAGAGACAGAGAGAGGAAGACAGAAACAGAGACAGGGAGACAGAGAGAGGAAGACAGAAACAGAGACAGGGAGACAGAGATAAGGTGGGGGCGGGAAAGAGAACTAGTTGGGACGGGGTGAGGAGGGTGGTGGTCAGAGGAGGGAAACCCGCCCGTAATGGAACACAGGATTGATTTTCTTGCAACGAGAGGCTGTCGAGGGAAGGGGTGGGGTCTGGAAGGGTGGAGAGAGGAAGGGTGGAGGGAGGGAGGGGGGGAGGGAGGGAGGGAGGGTGGGTGGAGGGAGGGAGGGAGGGTGGAGGGAGGGAGGGAGGGTGGAGGGAGGGAGGGAGGGTGGAGGGAGGGAGGGAGGGTGGAGGGAGGGAGGGAGGGTGGAGGGAGGGAGGGAGGGGTGGAGGGAGGGAGGGAGGGTGGAGGGAGGGAGGGAGGGTGGAGGGAGGGAGGGAGGGTGGAGGGAGGGAGGAGGGAGGGAGGGTGGAGGGAGGGAGGGTGGAGGGAGGGAGGGAGGGACGAAGGAAGGAAGGGAGCAAGGAAGGGAGCAAGGAAGGGAGCAAGGAAGGGAGCAAGGAAGGGAGCAAGGAAGGAAGGAAGGAAAAGTAAAGGAAAGGAAGAAACCGAGGAATGAAGGGAGGGAGTGAAGAGGAGAAAGGAAGGCGGGATAGAGAGAGGTACAGAAGGAGAAAGGAAGAGACGAAAGATTAGGAAGGGAAGGAGAGACGGAAACAGGTTGGGAGGGAAGAAGAGAATACGAGGTGGAGGAGGAGGAAAGGAGCGTAAAGGATGGCCTTGGGTTAGCGCGAGTAGGGCCTTGGGAAGAAGGGAGGAGCGGGGCGGAGGGGGGAGGGGGCAGGGACCATCCTTCGGGACTTGGTCGCTGGGGACCGGCGAGGGGCGACAGGTGGGGCGGGCCGTGCTTTCGGGACCTCCTCACGCGGCAGGGAGGGGGCGGTTGGGGGGGGGGGGCGAGTGGAAGGAAGGGAAGGGGTGGATGGCGGAGCCGGGGGATGGGGATAAGGGACGGGGGGGGGGGGAGGACAAGGGGGCCGAGTGGAGGATTGCTTCGTCACTTCCTTAGGATGGGAGCGGCCGAACCTTGGGGACGCACGCACGCACACAATCCTCCCCCCACCCCCCTCCGACATACATACACACGTACACTAATTAGCACGCAAGCAGGGATGCGTGTACGAAAACCTACGTTTACATGAACGCTATCATTAATACACACGAAAGATCAATTCACAAGTTCTATTACGAATACGGGCGTCTGCATTCACAATGAAACGTGGGACTTTTTCATCAGCTTCATCATAATAATCTCCAATAATATTATTAGTCTTGGGTCTTTGCCTTCTGTGTTTTTTTTTTGTTTTTTTTATTAATACTGATGTTATTCCAATTATTATTTTGTTAGTCATTATTATTATATTACAACAATTATTTTGTTATTAGTATTTTCAGTGTTTTGTTGTTATTGTTATTATTTTTCATTATTGTTGTTGTTATCATTATCATTGCCATTATTATTAGTATTTTATTATTTTTAATGTTGTCATACTTCTTACTACTACTACTACTACTACTACTACTTCTACTACTACTACTACTACTACTACTACTACTACTACTACTACTACTACTACTACTACTACTACTACTACTACTACTACTACTACTACTACTACTATTACTACTACTATTACTACTGCTACTACTACTACTACTACTACTACTACTACTACTACTACTACTATCATTGACATTAGTATCAGTGTTTTTATAATCATCATTACAGTATTTGCAATCACCTTCAGTGTTAGTCACTCGTTATCTTTACTCTTGTGTCGCCTTCATCATCGTCAGGCGCGCCTCTTTGGGGGGGGGGCATGGTAGGGGGAGGGGTGCCCACTTGTTGGTACTTGTTGCTCTATTAAGCCGTGTGGTGGAACTTCGTTTTTTTTGTGCGGCTGTTTGCGCCCCCCTTCCCCACAAACACACAGGCACGCGCAAGCACGCCCGCATGATCACATTCAGGCAAACAAACATAATTTATCAAAAACATTGGACGTACACTACACATGTGTATATGTATCTACGCACGTGTGTGTGTGCGCTTGTGTGTGAGTGTGTGCGCGTGCGTGCGTGCGTTTGTGCGTGCGTGTGTATGTGCGTGCATGCAGACGTATGTGCGGGCGCCCGTGCGCGCGCGCCTATATGATCATATTCAGGCAAACAAACATAGTTTGTCAAAAATGTTCGTGTACAGCACACATGTGTATGTATCTACATGTGTGTGTGTGCGTGCGTGCGTGCGTGCGTGCGTGCGTGCGCAGGTGCGTGCGTGTGAGAGATTGTTTGCATTCCTTCCTCAGGCCATGACAACCCCTTGCCCCATGTCCCCTCTTCTCCCCTCTGCTCCCGCCCTTCCCCCGTACCCTTCTGCAAGGTCATTTTGAACAGATGGAAAGACTTGCTTACTGCGTCTCGCTGGCCGGGGTTTCGCGTCGCGCTCGCCGGGGAAGGCCTCGCCGAGGAAGGCCTCGCCGGGGAAGGCCTCGCCGGGGAAGGCCTCGCCGGGGAAGGCCTCGCCGGGGAAGGCCTCGCGCTCGGGCCCCGCCTCTGTGCTTTGGGGCGGCCAGCCTGGCTTCTGAGGGATTAGGGCGATCGCTTTAAATTTGGCTCGGCTCTCGGGCTTTGTTTGGGATCTGCCTCTGCTTTGATCGATCAGTCTCTCTCCATCTGTCTATCTCTCTGTCTGTCTGTCTATCTCTTTCTCTCCCTCCCTCCCTCCCTCCCTCCCTCCCTCCCTTCCTTTCTCTCTCTCCCCTCTCTGCCCCTCTTCCCCTTCGAAAAATCTAAATGATAGATTGCCCAGTCCTAATACGGCCTGATCTCACCGCCCCCATTTCATCCTAGTCACAAAGTCTGAGTTTGCCTCGGCCTTCATATTCGGTATTTATCCAGTCCTTTTTTTCTCCTTTTTTTCCCTTCCATTTTCCTTCTTCCCGGAGGTCTGCGGTGCGCCGGGGCGGGCCGCGTTCAGTGTGGGATTTTCCGCGCGATTCTTAGATTGAGATTGTCGTTTGGGGGAGGGGCGGGGAGGGGCGGGGAGGGGAAAGGAAGGGAGGGGAGGGGAGGGGAGGGGAGGGGAGGGGAGGGGAGGGAGGGGAGGGGGGGGGAAGGGAGGGAGGTGGCAGGATAGGAGATAGGAGAAGGGGATGTAAACGGAGAGAGGGGGTTGGGGAGAGGGGGATAGGATAAGGATCAGGAAAAGAGGAGGAGACAAAAGGTGGTAAGAAAAGGATAGGGAAAGGGGGGTGGAGGGGAAGGTATAGGAGAGGGAACACAGGAGTAGAAGGGGAAGGTGAGAGGAGGAAGGAAGAACGAATTAAAGGACGAGGAAGCGAGGGAGGGGGAGCAAGGGCGAGCAAGGGCGAGCAAGGGCGAGGAGGGAAGAGTAAACTGTCGATACAAGAAGACCGCGACCCCCCCCCCCCTCACACACATGGCTGAGAGGGGGGGGGGGCTGTGCGGAAGTGGGGGAGAGTTGAGGTTGAGGTTGGGGGTTAAGGGGGGAGGTCAGCGGAATCGAGAGGTGGGGTGAGAGGGTGGATGAGTTCTTGGAATGCCTAGTTAACGTCTTGTACGAAGCAGGGGAGAGAGAGAGAGAGAGAGGGGGGGGGGGGGAGAAAAGAAGAAAATAGAAGAGGAGGATAAGGCGAAGGCGATAGGGGGTTGTGTTTATCGCAAGAGGAAGAGACCGAATGCGAGAGAAGGTGAAAGATGGAGGGGGATTCCTATGATTTTTTCGCTTTGGAAGATTGAAGGAGAGAGGTAAAGAGACGGGGAGGAAGAGAAGGAGAAAGGAGAGCGTGCCAGTTTGAGAGAGAGGGAGAGTGGGAGAGAAAGAGCGGTAGTTTGGAAAAGGAGGGATTTCCTGAGACTTTCTCCAAGAGGAAGGAGAAGACAGCGGCTCCCTTGATATGTGCCGACACGTCTGTACCCGCCCGGGGCTTCCGGTGCCGGGAGGAGGGAGGAGGAGGAGGAGGAGGAGGAGGAGGAGGAGGAGGAGGAGGAGGAGGAGGAGGAGGAGGAGGAGGAGGAGGAGGAGGAGGAAGACGGGAAGGAAGACGGGAAGGAAGACGGGAAGGAAGACGGGAAGGAAGACGGGAAGGAAGACGGGAAGGAAGACGGGAAGGAAGACGACGACGAGGAGGAGGAGGAGGAGGAGGAGGAGGAAGACGGGAAGGAAGACGGGAAGGAAGACGACGACGAGGAGGAGGAGGAGGAAGGAGGAGGAGGGAGACGGGAAGAAAGACGACGACGAGGAGGAGGAAGGAGGAGGAAGAGGAACACGGGGAAGAAGGAGGAGGAAGAGGAGGAGGAAGGAGAATAAGAAGGGAAAGACTGTACTAAAATACTGTAATACTGTAGTACGAAATTGAAAGGATGAGAGAGAGAGAGAGAGAGAGAGAGAGAGAGAGAGAGAGAGAGAGAGAGAGAGAGAGAGAGAGAGAGAGAGAGAGAGAGAGAGAGAGAGAGAGAGAGAGAGAGAGGTGGAAACCTTGACACGCGTTGACGTGTCGAGGCTTCAGCCGGCGGTTGCTCCGAAAGCCGCAGAAGGCCTTGGCGCCTTCGAGTGTTCCAGGAAATGCTCGCGGGAGGAAGTTCGGGAGAGGGAGGGGGAAGGGTTCGTAGTGTCGTGTCTTTTTGTTTTATATTAATTTTGTTTTATTGTGACGCTGAAGACGTTTTAATAGTGTTATTTTAATAGTGTTGTTTCTAAATGTTTCGTTATCATCAATACTAAGATTAATAGCCTTCCTTTGTTATAATTTTGGGTGTCATCACCACTAATACCACCACCGGTTTTAACCACCGCCACCACTTATACAACCACCATATACCATCACCATCACCCGCCATCATCACCCACCACCACCACCACCCTCACCACCACCCTCCACCACCACCCTCCACCACCACCACTACCACCACTACTACCCTCCACCACCACTACTACTACCCTCCACCACCACTACTACTACCCTCCACCACCACCACTACTACCCTCCACCACCACCACTACTACCCTCCACCACCACCACCACTCCAACCATCACCATCGCCTTCATCTGCTTTTCCCGCGCGTCCCCTCCCCTCCCCTCCCGTCCCTCCCTCCGCAGGTGAGTCGTGTGCGGGTCCCGTCTCCGCCCCTGTGGAGGTGAGGTCTGCCGGCTGCATCTCGCCGCTCGAGGGAAGCCGCGGAGACATTCGAGAAAAACGGACCTAAGAGCTTGAGAGAGAGAGAGAGAGCGAGAGAGTGGGTGAGTGAGTTTGTGTGTTTGCGCCTGTGCGTATGGGATTGCGTGTACATGTGCGTGTGCGTTTGCGTTTGCGTGTGCATGTGCGTGTTAGGTGTGAAAGGATGGATTTAGCCTGTAAATGGAAACTCTCACGGAACTTTATCAGGAACTTGGAGCCACCTGAAGGTTAGATGCAAAGAGATTGTATTAAGTTTTGTGCGAAGTTGGAGAAGCGAACGAGGGGGAAGGTCGGGGGTGGGGTAGCTAGAAAAAAAGTTTCCATGTATTTGTATTTCCCCCCCTTTTCCTTCTCTCTCTCTCTCTCTCTTCCTTCCCCTTCCCCTTCCCCTTCCCCTCCCCGCTGTCTCCTTTCTCTTGCTTTTTCTTTCTCTTTCATTCTCATCTCCCTCCTCTGCCACTCACCCCCCCCCCCCCACCCCTTCCGCAACTCTCCCACACTCAGCGAAGATTCCGACAGCATTCCTCTGTGGCGGTGAAGGCTGACTTTGCCGTTGTGACCCCCTCTCCCTCCCCCTCCCCCAGTCCACCGGCCCCCTCCTCGTTCCCCTTCCTCCCCTCAGCCCTGCCCCTCCCCTTTCAGTCACCCCTTCCCCTCCCCCTCCTATCCCCTCGCGACGACTGAATTCTCTCCCGCGCGACTTTCAGTGCCTCGAGTCATGTACGGTATATGCTCTTTTGAAGTACGGGACTATGCGCGGGGGTTGTGTGTGTGTTTATTGTTTGTTTGCGTTTGCGTGCCTGATTTGTGTGCTGTGTGCGCATGCATTTGCATACATTGATTTATGTATTCGTGCAGGAATGCACGCCCGTTTGCGTTCATTTCTACACGTCTATCTAAATGTGCGTGCGTGCGTGCGTGTGTTCGTATGTCTTTGCCTGGGGCAGTGAGGCTCCACCTGTCTCCGAAGAGGGCAGAGAGGAGGCCTGGATACCCGGGGTAAGCGGTACCTCCTCTCGTGCCCCGGTCCCCAGCCCAGCCAGCCGTCCAGGGGCGTTGCCGGGGAGAGGGAGAGGGGTGACAGGGAGAGAGGAAATTTCCTTTTATCCGAGTTTTTCTTCGTGTTATTCATTCTTGATTGGTATTACCAGTCTTTTAATGATGAAGCTAAATTGGTACGTTTCCGCGAGGTGGACTTTGGCTTCTCGGCGCGACGTTGTTCCGAGGGATTTTTTAACAATATTTTTTAGTGCCGTGTATTTTTTGTGACACTCCCTTTTTCACCATTTTTCGTACTTTTAGTTTCTTTCCGTTTGCACACAATCGCCTTGTTCGGGATTTTTTTTTTTTTTTTCTTTATTAATTTTCTACTTTTTTTGTCGCTTCAAAATATCCAGAGCGCGAGAAAAGACATTTTCGCTGGAGGCATTTGGCACGGAGGCCCAAATAGCGGTACTGCAGCGGGTGGCCGTGTTGTGACGCGGCTATGGTGCGTTCGGTGGTGCTCGGGGGGGGGGGGGGGCTTATGGTGCGTTCGGTGGTGCTCGGGGGGGAGGGGGCCTTATGGTGCCGTGGTGGTATTTTCTCCCCGCGTGTTGTGTGCTTCCTTTTGTGATGATAATACCACAAAAGCTTTGCGTTGTGCAGTACAGGAGAAGGAGAGGGAAGGAGCGAGGGCAGGATTGACTTAAAGGGAGAGGAAGAAGGAGAGGTGGGAGGAGGAAAGGAAGGAAGGAAGGAAGGGAGAAAGGAGTTGTGGAGGGAGAAAAGAGGAAGGAGGAAGAGGCATACAGACAGACTGGAAAAGAGATGTTAAAAAAAAGAAATTAAATTGCAAGGAAGAGGAGGAGGAAGTGTAGGATTAAAGTGATCAAGTGGGAATGTTGGGATTGAGTTAAGAACATCGTTTATGTCCTTATAATGTCTCTCGGTCTGTCAATCTGTCTGTCGGCCTCTCTCTCACTCTCACAATCTCTGTCAGTCTCTCTCTCTCTCTCTCTCTCTCTCTCTCTCTCTCTCTCTCTCTCTCTCTCTCTCTCTCTCTCTCTCTCTCTCTCTCTCTCTCATTCACTGCTGGGAGTTGTTGTACTGAAACAAGCCTCTCTCCTCCCTCCCTCCTCCCTGCCCCATCCTCCTATCTCCTCATCCCCCATCTCTTGTATCTCATCTCACACTTCTCCTTCCTCTTCATTCCTCTTCTCTTATCTTTCTCTACCTCTTCCCCATATTCCTCTTCGTCCCCGTCTTCCTTCGTTCCTTCCCCTTTTCCACTCTCCTGTTCCTCTTTCTTTCCCTCCTCTTTCTCTTCACACTTCGTCGTCACAACACATCTCCCCCATTATTTGGTCTCGCCTCATTACGGGGTCCTTCGTCGGGGGGCTCGTTTCTTCTGCCCCCTGTCGCTTCGTGTTATTCGCCCCCTCCCGGGATCTTGGCTCTTATTTTTTTTTCTCTCTCTCTCTGTCTCTCTTTCGCTCTCTCGGTTTCTTTCGCTCTCTCTCTCTCTCTCTTTCTCTCTCCCTCCTTCCCTTCTTCCCTTCTTCCCTTCTTCCCTTCTTCCCTTCTTCCCTTTTTCCCTTCTTCCTTCCTCCCCTCCTCCCCTCCTCTCATAACCCTACCCCTCTCCCCCTCTCCCCTACCACGCAAACTTAGGGGCTTCGGTCGAGTTATTGTGTTAATGACTATTCATTATCACGATTGAGCATAAGGCCTATTTCGCTCACGCCGAGGCCTAGCTGCAGCCGGAGGAATGGGCAGGTCATAGGGTACAGGAGGGAAAAGCTAGAGAGAGAGAGAGAGAGAGAGAGAGAAAGAGAGAGAGAGAGAGAGAGAGAGAGAGAGAGAGAGAGAGAGAGAGAGAGAGAGAGAGAGAGAGAGAGCATTGCAGTGAGTTTCTCGGCGTCATTCAGTTCTGCGTCAGGTGGTCCGGAGCCGAGGTGGGGGGGGGGGGGGGAGGCTGCAACGCGTCTGTTTGTGTGTGTTTGAGGAAGAGAGAGAGAGTGAATGGCTGTGTATGATAGCCAACCGGATAAACAAAAGGAAAGCAGAGAGAAGGAGAGAGAGAGAGAGAGAGAGAGAGAGAGAGAGAGAGAGAGAGAGAGAGAGAGAGAGAGAGAGAGAGAGAGAGAGAGAGAGAGAGATAAAGCCTATTTCGTTCAAGCCGAGGCCTAGTTGCGGCCGGAGAAAAGTGCAGGTCATTGGGGACAGGACGGGAAAGCGAGAGAGAGAAAGAGAAAGAGAGAGAGAGAGAGAGAGAGAGAGAGAGAGAGAGAGAGAGAGAGAGAGAGAGAGAGAGAGAGAGAGAGAGAGAGAGAGAGAGAGAGAGAGAGAGAGATACAAAACTTTGGTATATGAACAGATTAGAATATATCCAATACTTAATATACAAAAATACAAGTATTCAGAGTCAGTGGTTTACATAACAGTAGAGTGATATAACACGATAGTTCTCCGCCCTCACTTGATAAGTCCTCTCCTCGGCTCCCAGTATCACATACGGCGCACATAATATATAATATGCAGGTAATATATAATTATAATCCCGGAGGAAAGGTTAACAGTTTGTTGTGTGATATGTTAGTGTCTCAGGAAAATTATCCTCAACCTAGTAGAAACCTACTCAGGATGAATAACAGCTTACGCTCCTGTGCATACTCGCCAGGTAGAATGATATTAGCACAGAATGCCTGTACCTCTTCAAATCCTCAAATACCTGACCATTCCTAATCATCCATACAGCCTGTTCAGGTAGCCTGTTATCTCCGCATTTCTCTGTGTCTGAAGCATAGGACACTGTAATATGTTAGTGTATCAAGGTGTGTGCTCTAGGTAGTCCGCACAGCCTGCATTCTTTTTCTTGCTCGTTGCGTCAGGTGGTCCGGAGCCGATGTGTGTGTGTGTGGGTGGGGGGGGGGCTGCAACGCGTCTGTTTGTGTATGTGAAAGAGAGAGGAGTGAATGGCTGTGTATGATAGCCAACCGGATAAACAAAAGGAAAACCGAAAGAGAGGGAGAGAAAGAGAAAGAAAGAGAAAGCGAAGAGAAGAAGGAGAGAGGGAAGGAGTTGTTAGTTCCCAGCCCACGGTTCTGTTTGCTCAGCCCTTGGTTTATTATCGTTTTATGTGTTGGCTGCGTGTCGGTTGTCCACTTTGGACACGAAGGGCGTGAAAGAGGGCGACTAAAAGGAAGAAGGAGAATAGGAGAGAGATATGAAGAAGCACAGACAAGGGATGGAAAGAAGAATAAAAGATGGATAGGAAAAGGGATTGGAATAAGAAAAGGAGGAAGAAAACCGTGATGAGCGATGGGCGTGACAGGGTAGACATTCGAGGAACGAGCTGGAAGGAGAGCGGCGGGCGGAGGGGAAGGCGGCACGATACAGCTTCGAAAAAGAAAAGAAAAATATAATAAAATCAGTGATGTCAGGTCAAGGAGAGAAGAGAGGAGAAGAAAGCGAGATGAAAGAGATGGCAAGGAGAGGGAAGGGGAAAGGAGGAGGGCAAGGGGAAGGAGAAAGGGGAGGGAGGGCAAGGGAGGGGAAGGAGGAAGGTGAGGGAGGCAAAGAGGAAGAGGAGGGCAAGGAAGCGGGAGGGGGAGAGACAGGCCAAGGAAAGCGAGCGGCGGGTGAGGGAGGGAGGACGAAAAGGGGGGGAGGGAGAAGCCCCGTCGTTTGTTTGTTTAGACGATGTGGTCAAGGGGGTGGGCGAGGGGGAGGGAGGAAGCGAGGAGGGGAGAAAGGGAGCGAAGATGAGGAGGTAAGGGGCAAAAACGGAGGAGGAGGAGGAGGAGGAGGAGGGAGAGAAGAGAAGTTAGATAGATACTAGACACACACAAATAGATATAGAAACGCAGACAAACAGTCACAGGTGAATGTGAGAGAGGCAGAAACAAAACAAAACAAAATAAAATAAAATAAAATAAAACAAAACAAAAAGAGAAATGTTAAATATTGAAATAAATGCGTAAAATAGATTAAAAGAAAAAAAAATGAAGAGAATGGGAAAAACAAGCGGAAGAAGGCGGGAAAGGGAGCGGAGGGGGTAGGGAGAGGGAGACGGGGAGGGGGGGAGAGCAAAGCGGGGCCTCCCTCCCTTCAACCCTTTTATGAAGAAGATTATTAGCGGGCCTCGTACACGTAGGCCAAGGGGGAGGGGGGTAGATGGGGGGGGGCGTGAAACCAGCCGTGAAGAGGGGGCGGGGCGAAGTGGGGGAGGGGAGAGAGAAAGGCCTAAGCCGTTATTGACACCGATGTTGCGCAAGAGTGAATGTGCTGCAGAAAATGTTGCATGCGGGAGATTGTGAGAAGCTGGATGCGAATATGTGTGTGTGTGTGTGTCTGTGTGTGTGTGTGTGTCGTTTGTCTGTCGTCTTTCGTGTGTACTTGTGCGTTCACATCCGTATGTTAGAGACATGCACGCACGCACGCACGCACGCACGCGCGCGCGCACAC
>NC_061854.1:22106657-22117721 GCF_019202785.1 Penaeus chinensis
TTTGTGATGGTGAGAAGAATATGATATCAATATAGAGGTGGTGGTCATAGCGAGCAGAAAACATTCAGTAGCGTACTGCTACGGCTGTCGCGCCATCCATGTCTTTCGAAAACGACCATTATTTTTCCGTGACGGACACATCCGCGTGCCTTTCCGGCTCGGCAGGCCTCGTAATGTCCTTTGGTTCACAAAGACACTGGCCGCTCGTCTCCCAAGGATTAGCATACAGGAAGCGCCGCTAATAATGTCATTACGCGGACAAAGGGGGGCCTCCGCCCCGGGCCTGGTGGTCGGGTGGGGTGGAAGGGGGGAAGGGGAGGGATGGCAGTGGAAGAGAAGGGGGGGGGGGAGAAGGAGAAGGAGAAGCAGAAGCAGAAGCAGAAGCAGAAGCAGAAGCAGAAGCAGAAGGAGGAGACATAGAGAGAAGGGGTGATGGAAGCAAAGCAGAGGGAAAGAGAAAGCAAGAAGAGAGCGCGAGCCCCCTTCCCTGAGCCCGGCTGCTCCGAGGGCGGGCGGCGGTGTCGTCCTTCGGCCGCGGAATCCGATTATCAGGAGAAATATCGCGGCGATGGGGGGGGGGGGGGGGGCAGTGACAGGCCGGGCGAGTGTGGCTCTGGCGTTATTAGGTGGCGCGGCCGGGCATGACCAGCCTTGTCACTTTTTGTTAGATAGTCTTCGTCATTGATGTCACTGTTGGAATCATCATTTTATTGTGTTGTAATTTTATAATGTGTATTTTTGCTCGTCGGTGTCAGTCACAACCATCATCCGATCTTTTTTGCCTTAGCCTTTCCGAGGCCGCATCAGGTATACAAAGATGGTTTTCCCTGTAGTTGAGGTTGCTGCTCTTTCTTATTCGCAGCTACTATATGCCATTATTTGGGTTGTTAATTATGTTATTCCTATTCCTCTTATTTCGTCCGTTATGCGGTGGGTTACTGTGTCATTGATATGGAGCTCGTTGCTGGTGTCAGAGTTTCAAAGATTTTCGGCGACGACGGAGATCCGGCTGGAGAGCAGCTGATGGTTAAAGTGATGGTAGTAATAATAATGACTTTATAATGGCTGTGATGATGATATTGGAACATTGTCTTCAATTTTATTAGGGGAAAAAGAACGAGGTGATTAGAGAGGAGGAAAGAAAGGAGTGCGGCCGTCCATGGAACTTTCGTGGCGCGAGGAATGCGTCCGCCTGTGACGCGTGACTGCATACAGTTAGCGTGGCCGCAGCGTCACGGGCCTGCCGGCAGGTCGCTCGCAGCGGCGCGGGCGAGCCGTGCGGTCCGGGCTTTGCCGCCACTCGCTCGCCGGACCTGTTGCGCTGCCCAGGAGGTTGTATTGTGGTTGTTGTTGTGATGATGTTGTTATCGTCTTCATCGCCTCCGCCATTGGCATTGTCTCCATCAGCGTCATCAGTATCGTCATTTGCTCCTGCCGTGGCCATTCACCGCCGCCATGAGCCCCCCCGCCCAGCCTCGGCCCCAACATGGCTGACCATCTCCGCCGTTATGATCTCGATGCTCTGCCCCTCCCCCCCCCCCCCCTCTTGCGCCCAGCGACCTCTGGCGTGGGAGGTGTTTTGAGGGCGACAGGATGCTGTTATTGGTATTTATGCGGGTCGTCACTCAAGGGGGACTTTCGGGGCTTGTGGCACTGGCCAGCCCGAAGCCCTCGCTCTCGCCCTCGCAGCTACCGTCGTCATCGTCATCGTCATCATCGTCGTCGTCATTATCATCGTCATCATCGTCATCATCGTCATCGTCATCGTCGTCATCGTCATCATCTTCATCTTCATCACCATCACCATCGTCGTCGTCGTCGTCGTCGTCGTCGTCACTGACGCGAAGGAATGCAAGAATGGACAGACATTTAGGATACTTACTCGTGTACTCTCTCTCCCTCTCCCTCTCCCTCTCTCTCTCTCTCTCTCTCTCTCTCTCTCTCTCTCTCTCTCTCTCTCTCTCTCTCTCTCTCTCTCTCTCTCTCTCTCTCTCTCTCTCCCTCTCTCTCCCCCCCCCCTTCCCCTCCCCCGCGACCCCGACCGCCTCCCCCGCCGGCTGCCCCGCGGTGCCCCCGCCGAGAGCGCCGATGCTCTCTCTCGCCGCGCGCCCAATTGCGGCCCGATGCTGCTGCTAATCATGGCGAGGCGAACCGGGGCCAGCGCCGAACCGGAAGTCGCACCGGGAAGAGAAGGAGCTCTCAGCCGCGTGACAAGTGTACCTGTGCAATTAGTTCACCTGGTTGCAAGCACTCGTGGCATTCACTTACATGTGGCTTTGATGGCTACGTGTTTTTTTATTCGTTGATGCCCGAGGCGCGTTCTTTCAGTTCGTCTTATTTGGCCGACTTCAATCGTTTATTCATTAGAATGCAAGGTTATTTAGTGATTATATAATTAACGCTTTTTTTCTTTCTAATTTGATGTCCTTTTAAGTTTCGTGTCTTCTTTTCCGTGTGGGCGAGAAAGGTCGTTTGGAAAGCCGTCTGACACTCCATTTCCGGCGAGAGCTTTTTGTTAAATGATTATGAAGGCAATTTCGGTAATAAATGAAATAATGATGATGTTAATGATGTTGGTGATAAATGTAGTGTTTATATTCTAAGTGATACTGCTCTTTTCGTTTACGTGGTTGAGAAAATAACATGAAGTATAATGACCCCCTGTGATATGTTTTGTATTTTTGCTTTCCTTGTTTGTTTTTTTTGTCCCCTTGTGCACGCTGTATTTGCGTTTGATGTAGTATGCTTGTACTCTTTTAGCATATATAATATAATATATATTTATATATTTATATTATTTTTAAAATTTTATTTTCCACCACCAAAAAAACCCCCCTATTATTTTTACATGAGCACATACATAAAAATTTTATTATTTATATTAATATTTATATAAAATTTTTAATTTATATATATATTTTATATATATGCATTACATATAAAATAACCGTCAAAATATTGTATTGTATTATAATGTAAAAATTCGTATATTTTTATCAATCTTTAATATATTATAATGTATTATGTATAATTTCTATATATGTATTTTTAAAACATTCACGATTTTTTGGTTGTGTGTATATTTTTACAAAAATTTTATTAAATTTTTATATATTTTGCAATTTTTTATAATATTTTATATGTATATATTTGTGTTTGATTATGTGATTACCACACACACACGGGGTTTATTGTGTGTTTGTGTGTGTATTGGTTTTTGCGGGGAGTGAGAAATTTTGTTAGTAAACGTGTGCGAGGCGCGCGGGGTGTGATTTGTGGGGGTGAGGGAGTGTGAGTGTGGTGTGATTTGTGAGTGTGAAGCACTTTCATGTGTGTGTGCGTGGTGCGTCGGGGAGGAAGTGCGTTCTCGGCTCGCAGGTAATTTACACTCGCCCAGGTTTTTCATCACGTGATCGGCGCAAAGGCGATCGTGCTGTTTTAACCCAGGGCGGCTCTCCGCCGATGCCGCCCGCCTCCGCGCCGCCTGGCCGGGCCCCCCTCCGAGCCTCCCCGTTTTCGCACACTCCGCCCAGTCTCTTTGGCGCGGATGCCAGGGGGGCGTCGGCATGTGGGGGGAAAGTGGTGACGGGCGTGGGGGTGTCCTCTTTCTTGAGGATTTCCCTTTAATTGTTTTTTAACTCTGCTGCCCCCCCGTTTCCCTTCCCTTACCTCCATTCCCCCTTTTTTCCAAAACCCCTGTTCCACCCTTTTCCCTCCCATGCCCCCCTCCCTCTCTTCCTCACCTTCTCTCCTTCTGTTTCCCCCCCTTCCCTCTCCTTTTCTTTTCTCACTCTTCCTTTCCATCTCTTCCCAACTTCCCTCCCCCTCTCTCCCCCCCCTCTTCCCCCACTCCTCCCCTCCTTCCCCACCTTCCCTCCTCCCTCTTTCCCCCCCCTTTCCCCCCCTTCCCTCTCCCCCCCCCCCCTTCCCTCCTCTCTTCCTCCCCCTTCCCCTCTCCTCTTTCCTCACCTTCCTGAAATTAAAATTGCGTCTCAACTTTTTTATTGCATCATTTTTTTTCATCCCATTACGCATCTTGTGAGAGTCATTTGGTTTATAGATCTGGAATGATGTAGTTTATCTATGGCCCATAACCTTTATGTGTTTATAATGACCCGATCGCGATGCTTTCGCTCCATGTTATGATTTTTCTCTTTTTTAATGGGTTGTTTCTTTGTGTTTTTTTTTAAATTTTTCTTACTGTTTTTATCGTTGTTTTATCACTTTACGACCTCACCCCACCCCCTTCACCTAAACCACCAAAAATCCCCATCACCAAACCCCCACCCCACCCATCCCCCACCATCCCCCCCACCACCCCCACCACCTCCCACCACCACTCACCCTACCACCCCCACTCACCATCACCCCACCATCACCTCACCCCCACCCCCACCATCACCCCACCCCCACCATTCCCCCACCAAAAACCTTTACCACCCCCCCTCACCACTCCCACCAACATCACCACACCCAAACCCCCACCCCCCTCCCACACCACTAAACCTCACCCCAAAAATAAACCCTCACCACCCCAAACACCATCAAAACCCCAATCACCCTCACCACCCCAAATACATTTCCCCCACCACCACCTTTACCACCAAAACTCACCTCACCACCCCCTCCCTCCCCAAACCAAACCCAAACAAAAAAAATCACAAACAACACAAACCCTCACCCATCAAAAACCCCCAAACCCCCACACAATCCCCCCAAAAAAAAAATTAAAAAACCAAATCACCCACACAACACTCCCACCACCCCATCCAACTTAAAAAAAAAAACTACAAACAAATAAATACAACACAACCTCACCCACCACCAAACCCCACCCACCTCAACACCCACCCCACCAACCCCCAACACACTCCCCCACCCCAATAAACCCAAACCACCAACTAAAAAAAAAACATAAAAAAAAATTACAAAAACCAAAACAACTAACAACAAAAAAACCACCACCAACCCCACCCCACTAAAAAACCAAAAAAAAGAAAAAAAAAACACCTTCACCACAACAAAACATTCAAAAACACACAAACACACCCAAACCACACACCACAATCACAACAAAAACAAAAACCACCACCAACACCCCACACCACACACCAAAACCACACTCAACCCACACCATACACACCTCACAAACCAAAACCCCAAATTAAACCCACCACCAACCCACCACTCCCCTCCCCCACCCTCACCCTCCCCCACCATCACCCCACCACCACCACCACCATCCCAACCCACTCACCCCAAAAACCACACTTTACCATCACCCCCCACCACACCCTCCCCCCACCACTCACCCTCACCACCACCCTCAATAACACCACCACCCCCCATCCCACCACCACCCCCCTCTCCACCACATCACCCTCACCAACACCATCACCTCAAACCCCCACTCACTCACCACCACCCCCCTCACCCTCACCCCACCCTCACCATCACCACCACCATCACTCACCCCCACCACTCACCTCACCACCACCACTCACATCACACCCACCTCACCAACACCACAACTAACCTTACAACCCCACTCACCATCACCACACCACTCACCATCACACCACCACTCACCTCACCACCACCTCACCCTCACCCCACCATCACCATCCACCCCCAAACCACTCACCCTCACCACCACCACTCACCCTCACCACCCCAAATCACATCACCCCCAACTCACCCTCACCCCACCACTCCCCATCACCACACCACTCACCCTCACCACCACCCTCTCCATCCCACACCACTCACCTCACCCCCACCCTCACCTAAAAACCCCCAAAACTCCCCATCCCACACTCACTTCACCCCCAACACACCCCACTCACCAACCACTCACCCTCACCACCACCACTCACCCTCACCACCACCACTCACCATCACCACCACCACTCACCCTCACCACCACCACTCACCCTCACCACCACCACTCACCATCACCACCACCACTCACCATCACCCCCCCCATTTCACCATCACACCCACTCACCATCCCCCACCACCACTCACCCCACCACCACCACTCACATCACCACCACCACTCACCCCCACACCCCCATCACCTAACCAACCACCACTATCCCTTTCACCACCACCACCCCCCTCACCACCACCACTCCCCCTAAACTCCACAAACACCCCACCACCACCACTCCCCTCACCCCCAAACCACTACCCTCACCAACAAACTACCTCACCACCACCACTCACCCTCACCACCACCACTCACCCTCACCACCACCACTCACCCTCACCACCACCACTCACCATCACCATTGCCATCATCAGTATAATCACCACAGCCATTATTGCCACCATGATCATTCTTACTCTAAGCATTATTTATAGATATTTTGTATTGTTATCGCCATCACACATCTTAATCCTAATCCTAAGGTTTTAAGTGTTACCTTTAGTATCATTTCTATCGTCACCACCGTCATCACCATCACTTTCACTATCACCGTTATCAACGCCCAGCCTGTGGTCATTAAAGCAACTGTTGCAAGGCACCGGACGCTTTCTCGATGCTTTATTACGAATGACTTCCTGCCATCTAGAGGACGCTAATTGAACCTTGCTCTAGAACCTCGCCGTTCTTTCATTCGTCCGTGTTGCAAAATAGTTCAGGAAGAATTACGTTTTGAAATGCGCGTTTTTTGTTGATAGTGTAATTGTGTGCATTTAGGAGGTGGAGAAGGCGTGGAGGGAAATGACATTCGAGTAGAATTATGTGATTCATAGTTTTTTCTCTTATTTTTCAGGTGTGTTTGGTGTGCTTGGGAGGCAGTGGTGAGTCTGTGAAGGAATGGGCGTGGTAAGATTTGCTTCTGGGAATCCAGTTATGTTATTGTGCCTGAGTCAGTCTCTCTCGCTCGCTCGTTCGCTCGTTCTCGTTTATTCGCTCTCTCGCTCTTTCACATTGTCTCTTTTCCTGAACCCCTCTCCCATCTCCTCCCTCTAACTTTCTTTTTCCCTCTCTTTCTCCTTCTCCTTTTCCCTCTCCCTCTCCTACTCCCTCTCCCTCTCCCTCTCCCTCTCCCTCTCCCTCTCCCTCTCCCTCTCCCTCTCCTTGTTTTTCTCCTTCTCCCCCCTCCCCCCCTACTCCTCCCTCTGCCCCCCCTCCTCCCCCCTCCTCCTCTTTCTCCCTCTCCTTCTCCATCTCCTTCTCCTCCCCTCTTCCCTCTCCTTTTCCACCACGTAGAGCTTCGTGCGAGTGTCTGTTTACATTCTATGCAGCGGCGCGTAGCTCTCATGCTCCGCTGTTTATTTACACACACCACTCCATGTGGACGAGCTACAAACACTGTTTCCCTCGTCTACGAAGTTAGGAACAAGAGAAGTAGAGAGAAGGGCAAAGACCAAGAGAGGAGGTGACACACAAAGAGACAATCTGGGAACCTTCAGAGTGATGTTTACCCAAATGTTCTCTACTGAAGCAAACAGATATATGTAAAGTGAATGAATATAGTTATTATAGTATTGACGAAAGGGAAGAGGAAGAGGGAGAGGGAAAGAGAGAAATACGGTATCCAGATAATAGGAAGAATGAGGGATGTGTGTATTTATGCACTTGCTTACAATTCCTTATTTATTGACCCCACCTTCTCTTCTTCTCCCTCCCCCCTCTCAGTTCAAGCTTCTGTTTATGGTGTCTTTTTTTTTTTATTCCCTTAGTCTTGTTCCTTTCTTTATCTATCACTGTCTCTTTTCTCTTTGTTTTTCGTTCTCTCTCAATTTTCTCATCATCCTTCTCTTGTTTATTCTTCTTCTATGTCTTTTCATTCGTTCTCTTCGTTCCCTCTTTCCTCGTTCCTTATCCTTTCCTATCTTTTCCTTCCTCCTCCTCCATTTCCCTTTCCCATTCTCAGGGTGCTTTTCTCGTTCGCGATCTCCGTCTCCCTCCGACGGGCCCCAGTGTGTTTACAATACTTATTTACCGGCCTTGTTTTGATGCGCAGGGCGTGGCGGGGTTGGTAAATATCTCCCACCTTCGGAGTAGGCGCTTGGAGAAAAGGAAGAGAAGCGAATAGGGAAGTGGGGAAGACGCGGGTAAAGGGTGGGTATGTAAAGGGGACCACAAGAGAGTGAGAAAATGGACGTTGTATAGATACCGAAACAGGGACAGGGATGAAGATCAGAACCAGAAGACACTTCAAAGTCCCATAAAAAGAGCTTTCCTAGAATTACAGACTTGCACACTTATTCAAGAAAAAAATTGCTTAGGTATAATAATCTCCTTGACCTATTGTGAGAGAGAGGAAGGAGGGAATGAAGTGGAAAGGGAAGCAGAAGATGCTGGGATACTGACTTTATAAGTACGAAGTTGAGTCTGTGAGTAGTTCATACTCAGGCACTTAATAGAGTCATGAGTGATTCGACTGAGAAGACCTCGCCATGATGGGGGGAGGGGGGGGGGGGGGGCGGAAGGGTAGCGTAGTGTTCGCGTAGAGGATGGTTTCCTTGCTATTCTTTGTCTTTCTCTTTTTGCGTTATTTCTCTCCCTCTCTTCTCTATCTATTTGTCTTTCTGTATCTTTGTCTCTCTACACACGCACACGCGCGCGCAAATACACACACACACACACACACACACGCGCGCGCGCGCGCGCGCAATCACCGTGATTTAATTTATAGTTCCAAATATTTTTGGATCATTGCTTGGCGTGTCTCTCGCTTTGTGGAGAAATCGTGTGTTGTTTATCAGTATTCTGCGCCTGAGGGTGATCGGGGAGACAAGAAGCAAGGCTGAGTGAGATTGAGGAAAATTAACCGAATTGAATTGAATTGAATTGGAATGCTCACACACAGGACTTGCTGCGTGCTCAGAAAAAAAAGAAGAGTGGATAAGTGAAGTATCCACTTAGTCCGCTGAACTTCCATTGGCTTGAAGTGCCGACGGACGACTGCAAATGCCTATGTCTAAAGGCCTGTCATTTCGGCTTACTCTTCACCTTTTTACGTTAATGGAGACAATAAAGGCGTTGGGGTTGTCTTTCTTAGTGGTGAACTTTAGGATAAATACTTGACGTAATCCCTTTTTACCCTTTGAATGCATGCCGAGCAGAGGCAGATTGTTGTCACTCATTTGGGCAAAATCAGTTCGTGTTCCCTTACAATTCCTGCTTCATTTTTTAAATATTTTCTCAGCAACGCGTGCATCTGGTGCATTCTGTGGTGTACCCTTGCAGTGAGAGTCCTGAGAGGCCTGGATTCTCGGAGTCCGGGAGAGGCACTCGATCTGTCCCCTTGCGCCAAGGGGGAGGTCTGAGGCTTTCTTTGATTTCCCCTCAGTAGGGCGGGGAGGGGGGGGGGGACCTCTGCCGGGCTCTGAGTGCGGTTTCCAGGCCGGGTCGCCGCTGGACCAACCCGAGTGGCAGTTCACGCCTCGGTGCCGCATTCCCCTCCGGAAGCGTCGGGGATTTTTCTGTTTTCCTTGTAATCCGAGGAGGAAAGGCTTTTTGAAGGGCGGCGCTGTTGTTAGGGTTTTGTTCATTTGCTTGCTTCTGTTCTCTTGTCGTCCGCTCGAACATTGTCCGACAGATCGCGTCGTGTTCCGTTCATAATTAAACACCTTAGGGGAACGATGGCGACTCGTATCCAGTTCGTCCGGAGCCTCGCGCCTTTTGCCCGTCTGGCTTCCCCTCGCCACGTCGAAGACCACGAGGGGAGGGTGTCGCCCTCCGCTCCCTCTAGGGTCACCTTTTCGTCGATGTGAAGATGGAAATGAAGGGCGATGAGGCGAAAGGAGGAAGGACACGTCAATGGAAGGTGAAAGACTTTTTAGGTTCTGCTTCCTGCACGCACGGGCGGCGTCCTATCTCCAGTTGTAGGACTTCGTCTATCGTTTGGTAGGGTCTGAAGGGGAGAGGTTGTGGGGGGGGGGGGGGGGAGGTGGGATCGCCAGACCGTTTTGTTTTTGTCTTTTTTACTTTTTATTTATTCCTCCTCCTTTCTCCTCTACTTCCTCTTCTTTCTCCATCTCCTCTTCCTCTTTCTCTGCTGCTCTTCTCTCTCCTCTATATTTGCTGTTTCTCTTTCTCCACCTCCATTTACTCCTCTTCATCCTCCTCTCCTCCTCTTCTCCTCCGCCTCCTCCTCCACCTCCACCTCCTCCTCCACCTCCTCCTACGTCTTCCTCCACCCCTCCTCTTCCCTCCCCCTCCTCCCACCTCTTCCTCCTCCACCTCCTCCTACGTCTTCCTCCACCCCTCCTCTTCTGACATCGAACTAACCTATTTCCGCCGCGTCCATTTTTGGCTAGGACTCCTGCGCAAGCGCGCCGATTCTGCCTGGGCGTCGGGACATGTTCTTGCAGGCGGTCCCGCGGGCTTCGAGTGGCCGACCTGCCAGCGCGGTAGAAAGGCGTCCGTAAGTGATTGAGAAGTGAGAAATGATATTAATGAGAAACCGTTATTTAAGATGGGCTGCGGAGGGGGGGGGGGTAAGGAGAGAGATTTAGAGGCGGGGATAAGAGGAGGAGGCAGAGGACTGAAGAAAGTGGGTGAGGGAGAAGGAGATCGAAAGAATATGAAAGGGGTGGAAAGACGATAGGAGGAGAGAGAGAGAGAGAGAGAGAGAGAGTGAGAGAGAGAGATGAGAAGAGAGTGAGAGAGAGAGATGTGAGAGGAGAGTGGGGAGAAAAGGAGAGAGAGGAGAGAAGGGGAGAGAGAGAGAGAGAGAAATATTTGTTCTCGCCCGGTCGCCGCTGCTGCAAATATTATTATTATTACAGGAGAGATTGATGGCGCGAGGGCGAGTGTTTGCCGGTTAGACCTGTCCTATTGGCTTAGTCTCGGCGCGGAAATTGATGACTGGCGGAGAGGGATCACAGGGAATGGAAGAAGAAAGCGGGGGAGAGGAGGAAGAGAGGAAGAAAGCGGGGGAGAGAGGAAGAGAGGAAGGAAGGGGAGAGAGAGGAAGAGAGGAAGAAAGCGGGGGAGAGAGGAAGAGAGCGGGAGGAGAGGATTAATATATCATAGTAAAGTAAAGGGGGGAAGAGGAGAGAACTTGGGAGGAAAGCAGGAGGAGGAAGCGAGGAAGAGGG
>NC_061854.1:22122357-22132357 GCF_019202785.1 Penaeus chinensis
GAGAAGAGGAGGAAGAGAGAGAGAAAAGGAGAGAGAAGAGAGGGAAAAGAGAGAGAGGGGGAAAAACGAGAGAGGGAAAAACGGAGAAATAAGGAAAAAAAGAAATTTCCCGATCCGTAACACTGGGGAATTTGCCTTGTTTTCTCAAAATTTTCTCGCAGCAATTAGCACATGATTTACGACGAGCACAGGCGGGGGTGGCGAGGGGGCGGGTTTGGGGGGGTGAGTGTGTGGGGGGGGGGGGGGGGGGTTTTAAAACTCATAAAAAGAAAAAAAAACAAAGGGAAGATCACCCAGAGGGAAAAGTGTTGCTCTCGAAGCGGGGGGGGGGGGAGGGAACAGTGGGGCGAGGCGGTGACCCGGCAACAGCTCTCGCGGGAAGGCTTTGTTTCACTCTCCGACAAGGCTCGTGGAGGGGAGGGGGGTTTGGGGGAAAGAGATTGCCATGGCGTGGGGCGACGGGGGGTCCCCTCTTCCCATATGTTGTGCAAGTTATATACCATTCGTACTTTCAAAACACAACACCCACACCCACACACACGCACACCACACCAAAAACACCCACAACACACCACACACCCCAAAACACACACGGGCAAAACACACACAAAACACAAAAACATATATATATTTATATATATATTTTATATATATATATGAATGATAAAATGTAATTTTCGACAAATTTATGGCACAGAGATAAAAAAAAAAAAAAGAGGCCCCGGGAAATTCGGGGTGAACGGGAAATACAGAGAGGAACAGGCAGACGCACGCGGAGGGCGAGAGGGACAGGCAGAGGCAGGCGGAGGGCCCAGAGGGACAGGAAAAGGGAGGCCGGGGGGGCGAGAGGGAAAGGCCCGAGGGGGCGGAGGCGAGAAAGGGACAGGCCGAGGCAGGCTGGGGGGGAAGGGGACAGGCAGAGGGAGACGGGGGGGCGGGGGGAGGACCCGAAAAGGCGGCGGAGGGGCGGGGCCCGGGGGGACAGGCAGAAAAGGGAGGCGGGAGGGCCAGGGGCGGGCCCGGCAGGCAGGGGAGGGCGAGGGGGGACAGACAGAGGCAAAGGGGGGGGCCCAGGGGACAGGCAGAGGGCAGGGCGGAGGGTGAAGGGACAGGGGGCCAAAAAGGGGTTTGGGGGAGGGGGGTAGGAAAGGGGCAGGCAGAGGAGACGGGGGCGAGAGGGACCCGGGTAGGCGGGGGGAGGGCGGGGAGGGAAAGGCCCGAGGCAGGCGGAGGGCGAGAGGGACAGGCAGAGGCAGGCGGAGGGCGAGAGGGACAGGCAAGGGAGGCAGGCGGAGGGCGAGAGGGACAGGCAGAGGCAGGCGGAGGGCGAGAGGGACAGGGGAGAGGGAGGCCCGGGGGGCGGAGAGGGACAGGAGAGGGAGGCGGAGGGGGGGGAGGGGGGCAGAAGAGGCCCGGGGGAGGGCGAGAGGGGGCAGGCGAGGCGACGGAGGGGGGGAGGAGGGGCAGGAAGAGGGAGGCTTAGGGCGAGGGGACAGGCAGAGGGAGACGGAGGGCCCAGAAAGGGGCAGGCAGAGGCGACGGAGGGCGAGAGGGGGCAGGGAGAGGGAGGGCGGGGGCAGATGGGTCAGGGGAGAGGCAGGGGAAGGGGGCGAGAGGGGAAAGGGAGAGGCCAAAACGGAGGGGGGAGGGGCGGCAGAGGCAAGGGCGGAGGGCGAGAGGGAAGGCAGAGGCAGACTGGGGGGCCCAGAGGGACAGGCAGAGCGGCGGAAGGGGGAAGAGGGACAGGCCGAGGCCCGGCGGGGGGGGAGGGGACAAAGGGAGGGAAAACGGAGGGCGAGGGGGGACAGGAGAGGCGACCCGGGGGGCCGGGGAGGGAGGCGAGGCAGACGGGGGGCAAAGGGGAGGGACGGGAGAGGCAGGGGAGGGGAGGGGGGGGGGCAGGCAAAAGGCAGGGGAAAGGGGGGGAGGGACAGGGGAGAGGCGGCGGGGGGGGCGAGGGGAAGGCAGAGGCCCGAAAGGGGGCGGGGGACGGCAGAGGCAGGGGGGGGCGAGGAGGGACAGGCAGGGCAGGCGGAGGGCCGGGGGAGGGGAAAAGGGAGAGGCAGACGGAGGGCGGAGGGACAAGGGGGAGGCGCGGGGGGGCGAGAGGGGGCGGGAGAGGCAGGGGGAGGGCGGGGGCAGGGAGAGGGAAAACGGAGGGCGAGGGGACAGGCGCGGGGCAGGGGGGAAAGGCCCCCCTCCACGCAAAGGAAAAAAGTCAGAGGGAGACGGAGCGGGAGGCAAGGGGTGAGGGGGTGAGGCGAATGAGGGGAGTGAGAGGAGGGAGGAGAATCAGGGATGATGGGAGTGGGGGGGTAGGAGGGGGGGTCGACAAAGCAGCATCACGGCCTCAAAATGTGTCTTCAAAGGAAGGGCGCTGGGAATAGGAGGGGGGGGGGGGGAGCGAGAGAGAGAGCAGGGAGGGGACTTGTAGAGGGAGGGGAGGAGTAAGAGAACTGGGAGGAGCGCTGGGGGCGGAAGGGGGTGGTCGGGGGGGGGGGGGTAAAAGGAGAGTAGTAAATGAGGGGGTGAAAGGGGGGGGGGGGAATTAGGAAGGGTCGGATGTTGCATAATCCGTTTTACTGCGCGAGGATTCCTCTCGTGTGATTACCGGCTGTGAGATTACACGGAGGAGATTAATTAGATCTATAAAGATCAAAAACGTTTAGAGAGAAAGAAAAAAAAGGCGAGAAAGCGATTCTTTAATGGTGTTTAATCAGACATATAATAAGAGAAATAAAGATGATAATTTATTCCAGACGCTGAGGTTAAGGAATGTAATGAAAAAATAAGATAAAAAGGATAAAAGATATACAATACGGTTATATAGAGAGGGGAAAAAACTGAATCAATGAAGAAATGCAAATTAATAAGTTGTGAAGGAAAGAAAAAAGTCGCTTGCGCAGGAAAAAATGTAATTAAAAATAGAATAACGAACGGCGTGAATGGCAAAAGGGGAAGAGAAAAAAAACAAAAAAACAAGGGGAAACAAAAGAGAAGAGGGAGAAAGGAAGGGAAAAAAAGCATTCAAGCGGAAAGAGGTAAAGGGGAAATTAACGAAAACAAATGAGCATAAAAAAAAGAAAAAGAAAATGAAGGAGAAAGAGGGGAAAAAGAACAAGGAACAGAACACGAGAGGAAGAACGAAACGAGAGAAAAGGAGAGGGCAGAAAAGGGTCTAGAGAGAAAGGTGGGAAGAACACACTCTCTCGCAGAGTTAATAGCGGCATGAAGGCGAGGCTGAAAAGAGGACCTGTTATGGCTCCCAGACAAAGAGTTCGGCTGTCTCTTGCGCCCAGTGAGGCAGGGGGGGGGGGGGAGAAGGAGGAGGGGAGGGGGAGAAGAAGGAGGGGAGGGGGAGAAGGAGGAGGGGAGGGGGAGAAGGAGGAGGGGAGGGGGAGAAGGAGGAGGGGAGGGGGAGAAGAAGGAGGGGGAGGGGGACAAGAGGAGGAGAGGGGAGAAGGAGGAGGGGAGGGGGAGAAGGAGGAGGGGGAGGGGGAGAAGAAGGGGATTGGGAGTGGGAGGAGGAAGAGGAGGAGGAGGAGAGAGAAGGGAGGAGGAGGAAGAGGAGGAGAGGGAGGGGAGGAGGGGTGAAAAGGGGAGGAGGAGTGAAGGAGTGAGTGGAGGAAGGGGGGAGAGGAACGAGGAGAAGGAAAGGGAGGGCAGAAGAGGAGAGGAGAGGGGAGGGGAGGGGAGGGGAGGGGAAGTGGGAGGTGTGGAGGGGGTTGGAAGAAGAGGAGAGGAGGAAGTGGAGGAGGGGATGGGAAGAGGAGGAGGATTAGGAAAAAAGTGAGGGGAGGAGAGAGAAGAGAAGGAGAGAAAAAGGGCAAGAAAAGAGAAAAAAGGCAAGAGGAGGATAAGAAGGGAGGGGAAGAGGAGGGGGAGGAGGGAGAGAAATAAGAGAAGAAGGAAATGAAAGAAGGAAGAGTTAAGAAAAGAGGAGAAAGAGGAAGGGAAGGAGACGATATGTAGAAGGGGGAGGCGAAAAGAGGGAGAAGAAAATAATGTATAGGAAAAAGAATAAGAGAAGGAGAAGAGGGTGTATATGAGGGGGAGGAGGAGAAAGGTGAGGAGGACATGTAGGAAGAGGGAAGAAGGAGATGGAGAATGAGGTGAAAGAAGAGGGGACGAAGGAATAGGAAGAAAAAGAAGATGGAAGAAAGAAAGGACAAAAAAAAAAAAAAAAAAAAAATGGAAGCTGGAGGAAAAGGAGGAAAAGGAAGTGAGGAACGAATGAGAAAGGGAATTAACGAGAAGGAAAAGGAGGGAAGGAAGAGATACAAAAGATGAAAGAAAAGAGAGAAAGAGACGCAAAGCAGGATCGAGAATCAATTGAAAGGAAAGAAATAAGAAGAAAAGAGCACACACACACACACACACACACACACACACACACACGTACACACACACACACACACACACACACACACACACACACACACACACACACACACACACACACACACACACACACACACACACACACACACACACACACACACACACACACACACGTACAAATACACACAACCACACGTAAACATAACCGCATAAACAGATGCTACATATTTATACATTTCTTTGCGATGACGGCCAAAGAAATTTGTATAAAGAAAAGAAAAAACCTTATGGGATTTAGCTCATGTTTGTGATAAAAGTTGATAGAAAATATAATTTATTTATTCATAGGACAGAGCCGTCTGGCGGTCGCTTCTGCCGCCCATAGAATGTCAATGTGTGTATGTGTGTGTGTGTGTGTGTGTGTGTGTGTGTGTGTGTGTGTGTGTGTGTGTGTGAGTGAGTAAGTGAGTGAATGTGTGTGTGTGTGTGTGTGAGTAAGTGAGTGAATGTGTGTGTGTGTGTGTGTATGTGTGTGTGTGTGTGTGTGTGTGTGTGTGTGTGTGTGTGTGAGTGAGTAAGTGAGTTAATGTGTGTTTGTGTGTGTGTGTGAGTAAGTGAGTGAATGTGTGTGTGTGTGTGTGTGTGTGTGTGTGTGTGTCTGTGTGTGTGAGTGAGTAAGTGAGTGAATGTGTGTGTGTGTGTGTGTTTGTGTGTGTGTGAGTGAGTAAGTGAGTGAATGTGTGTGTGTGTGTGTGTGTGAGTAAGTGAGTGAATGTGTGTGCGTGTGTGTGTGTGTGTGTGTGTGTGTGTGTGTGTGTGTGTGTGTGTGTGTGAGTGAGTAAGTGAGTGAATGTATGTGTGTGTGTGTGTGTGAGTAAGTGAGTGAATGTGTGTGTGTGTGTGTGTGTGTGTGTGTGTGTGTGTGTGTGTGTGTGTGTGTGTGTGTGTGTGTGTGTGTGTGCACGTTCGCGAACACGTATGTTAGTGAATTCGTGTGTGTGTGCCTGTTTCTTCCCCCACACGCTTCCCACTGGCTTACACGGGTCCCTTAGATATATTTTACAGCCTCCTTCTCTACTTCCTTCCTCAATTCCTCTTGACTACCATTTCACCCTTTCCCTCTCCCTTGCTTCTACTTCAACTCCTCTTTATTTTTCTATCTTCCCCCCTTCTATCTCTGCCTTTTCATTTCATCTCCCCTTGTCCTACTTTATCCACTCTTTCCCATTTCTCGCCCCACCTGTCTTTTCGTCTTCCTCTCCTCTTCCTTTTCGTCCCTCTCCTCTCTCTCCCCTCTCCCATCTTCCTGTTCTTCCCTCCCTGTCTCTTTCCCTTCTTCTCTTCCCATTTCCCTCTCCCTTCTCCTCGCCCTCTCTTTCAAGAGTGTTCTTCCTCCCCCTCACCCTTCACCTTCTCTTTTCGGGATCATGTCACTTCTCCCCCCTTCCACGCCCCTCTCAACTTTCCCACGCCTTTCCTCTCTCTTGCTTCTCTCTCTCTGCCCCTTCCTTCTTCTCTCCTATCTCCCCTTCCCTCCCCCTTCCTTCCCCCTCCCCTCCTTCTACCCCCTCCCCTCCTGGCTTCCCCACGACCCGTCTCTTCTAGCGTCTGGCCGTGGCTGCTCCCGGCGCTGCGCACTTTATATCCCTTCCATTATACCTTAATGTATACGGAGATAGTAATTCTATGCCGTTAATCTCTGTCTTTTATGATAACCTGTAGTAATTAGGATAACCGCCTGGTGGTGGAGGTGGCTTTATAACCCGCTGCTTCGGTCGCGGGGCTTGGGGCCTCCGCGGCTTTTCTCCTTCCCTTTCTGCTTTGTGGCTGTTTCGCGTTCGCTAAATGGCGTTGAATGGAGGAAATCGGTTCGTTTCTTTTATAGGTTTATAGTCTTGAATAACATTCACCTAGGTTCGCTTGTTCGGTCATACGAACTGATGGGCACACTTAGCAATAATTGGGCATGCAGAAGAGCTAGAGAAATAGAACTCAGTACAATAAACGTACACTTGTGACCCTCCACTGTGAAAGTAAACATTATTTTGCAGCCTTTGTTTTTGCAAAACGTTATTATACTGTTACTAGCGTGTGCACTGTTGGACTGGATGTTTTGGAAACACATTTCTTTTTGTAAGTGTATTCACAATTACTTATGCGAAATTCTGCTACACGCGTATCAATAAATGTATATTCAGATATATGCAGAGTAAGGTGAACGAACATAAGCAAGCTTGTCGGCTTGTATTATTTCTTGAAAATCCTGGTCACACTAATTTTGGCTTATTCATATTGACACACTACGCTCATAACAAAGTCAAAGGAATGGACATTTGTAAGACGACTTTAAACAGAAATATCCTATTCTTGAGTCAAAATATTCTCCTGTTGTGCAGTTCATATTCGTGTATACGCTGCACAAACACTGCCCTTTGTGCATCAACATGCATCAACCTCTTATGAGCCAGTGTGGTTATGTGGAGGCGCGTCCGAGGACATGCGGTAATGTGTTATCTTCATAAGCGTACTTGCGGGAGTGTGTATTCTGAAGTGAATCTCCGTATTTGCATTTCTATGCGCGTCCCCATAGTCATGTTGATATTTTCCGTCCCTTGTCGTCGGTAAAGCTGTCACAAGCTAAGCTAACGCCAACGTCGACACATTGAATTCAACAAGATGTGTGTTCACTGGAGTTCAAATGTTCAGTAAATACACTTTTCTATGAGAGTTTATGATTACTTATATCCATATATCCATGCAACAGAGCACATGCAAAAGGGAGGTTTGTAGGGAAAATCATGTGCAGTTTAATTTAGTTTATATGGGTAATTAGGCCTTATTTGTCATATGTAGGGAGGCCAATTAGTGGGCTTTTTAATTGATTTAATATAGATATGCTGATGAAGACAAAAATAGTGACCCATATCGCCAAAATACACCCTAAGCCCTAATTTATGACAAATCGTACGGCATCACACATGTTATAAATTCAGCACAAGGGTTGGAGATTGATGAATATATCGATATATACAGATAGGCATATGGGTCGAAAGAAAGATTGCTATGGAGAGAGAGAGGGAAGGAGGGAGAGAGAGAGTGAAAGAGAAAGAAAGAAAGAGGGAGAGAGAGAGAGAGAGAGAGAGAGAGAGAGAGAGAGAGAGAGAGAGAGAGAGAGAGAGAGAGAGAGAGAGAGAGAGAGAGAGAGAGAGAGAGAGAGAGAGAGAGAGAGAGAGAGAGAGAGAGAGAGAGAGAGAGAGAGAGAGAGAGAGAGAGAGAGAGAGAGAGAGAGAGAGAGAGAGAGAGAAAGAGAGAGAGAGAGAGAATGAAAGATAGAGAATGAGAGAGAGAGAATTAGATAAATATATTGATAGACAGACAGATAGATAGATAGATAGATAGATAGATAGATAGAGATAGATAGATAGATAGATAGATAGAGAGAGAGAGAGAGAGAGAGAGAGAGAGAGAGAGAGAGAGAGAGAGAGAGAGAGAGAGAGAGAGAGAGAGAGAGAGAGAGAGGCAGAAAGACAGATGGAGATTGGGAGAGAGAAACTGATAGACAGACGGACAGACAGACAAGTAGACAGACAGACAGACATATACCTCCAACGATGCCATGCAAATGCCTCCATACATACTTAATTGGCTTTAGTAGGTGAGTACATAAATTGCAGGATCCGATAAATCGCCTTCGCGTAGTTAGCGCTGATAATTGGAATAATTATTTTTGTTTTGCCTTTGTCACCGAAATAGAACCACCTAAATATCAGTTCTGGTCTTCATATCTGTACCAGGAAGGAGATATTCATGAACGTATTACAGAATAATATTCGTACCACGTGAACAAACGCAGGGTGTTCATTACCATGTGAACAAACAATAAATGTTCACAGGACACATTGAATCCATGTGGTAATGAGACTTCCACGTGTATCATGCTGTGCATCTATTGTTCTAGAGTTGATAGCATTACTTCAACCGGTGTATAGAACAGTCATTCAGTGTATGCCGAGTGATATGAGCAACTTGGTGACTGTGTAAACAGCACTATGCGTCTGTCCCTGTGATGCTGGAGACAAGTGCGTAGTCTACTACTAACAAATTTTCTGACAGTCAAAGATATAAACGTAGACTTCGTACCATACCTTCTAACTACTAACCACCTTTTTTTTGACAAAGATATAAACGTAGACTCCGAACTATACCTTCTAGACCGCAGATGTGCGCCGTCCTCCGTGCCTGTGGCCCAGAGAGATCTTTATACCATGACAGCACAGACAAACGTCACTACGCACTCAGCATGCACACTCCTCCCGAAGAGGGCCAAGCAAGGCCAGGGCGCCAATGCTACAAGAAGGAAAGCTTACCTGCGCTCCCCCACCTACAGTATGAATGAATAGATAAATGTATAAATGGATAGATAAAAAAAAGATAAACAAAGAGAGATGCAAGGGACAGATAAATAAATTGATAGACAAAAATTATAAAAAGATTCACAAAGATATATATATATATAGATGAATAACTAGAAAGATAAACAAATAAATAACTAGATAGATTAAACACGAATAACCAGACAAATAAAAGGCAGAAGAGGAAGCCGAATGCAAACACAGCTAGCACGCCCTTGATTGAGCGCTGAGTGGAGAGAGATCGCCCCCGATACAGAGAGGCGCTCTCCCTCCATATCTATCGTCTTCCTGTCTATCTATCTGTCCATTTATCTGTATGTTTGTCTGTCTATATGTCTATCCATCCGTCTGTATATCTGCCTATTTCTTTCTCTGTCTTTCTATCCATCTGTCAGTTATTTAATTAATCAGTCCATATATCTGCACAGCTGTTTATCTTTTTCTCTGTCCCTCTCTCCATCGCTTTCTCTGTTACTCTTCTCCTCTCCGCTTTTCTCACTCCCATTTGCGCTCGTTCAAATAGCCCCTCACGCACGTATTAAAATGGTCATTAGGTTTATAAGGTCGTATAAATAGGAATTTAGAGTCTAGGAAGGTGTAAAACATTTTAAATTGATGTTGTTTGTAGACATGTACGGAACAAATACATGCACACACACACACACACACACACACACACACACACACACACACATACTATCACATACACACACACACACACACACACATACTCTCTCACACACACACACACACACACACACACACACACACACACACACATACTATCACATACACACACACACACACACACACATACTCTCTCACACACACACACACACACACACACACACACACACACACACACACACACACATACACACACACACACACACACACACACACACACACACACACACACACACACACACACACACACACACACAGACACACACACACACACATATATATACGCTCTCTCCCTCTCTCTCTCTCTCTCTCTCTCTCTCTCTCTCTCTCTCTCTCTCTCTCTCTCTTTTCTCTCTCTCTCTCTCTCTCTCTCTCTCTCTCTCTCTCTCTCTCTCTCTCTCTCTCTCTCTCTCTCTCTCTCTCTCTTTGTTTCTCTTTCTTTCACTCTCCTCTCCCTCTGTCTCTCGCCCTGCCCCCCCTCTCCTTCCTTCTCCCCTCTCCATCCCCCTTGCTTCCCCGACACCTACGGCTCCCTCTGCCTATCGACACCCCCCCTCCCT
>NC_061854.1:22152357-22154857 GCF_019202785.1 Penaeus chinensis
AATGCTACGGGACAGCCAGGATGCATTTTGAATATCAGATACATCAAAGACCTCTGCGCATAGTGGCTTGTGAAACCTAAGGCCTTTTTTGTAGCTTCCCGGAATCCCTGACACTTTGATGCAATGTTTCACGTTGCATCATGGTCGCTACAAAACACAATATCATCGAAGTTTGACATACAAAGATTTAAAAAAAAAGGTTATTTTTCTTAATATTACGTAAAAAAGTGAATATAAAACTATTAAATCACGTAATATGCTGGTATGATTTTTAAGTAGAATCAAAATATTGCTTCAAATAATATAGAAAAAAGTACCTAACTTCATATATTGTTTATACATACCACTCTTGAATGTATTTTCAAATGTATTTCTCAGTTTCAGTCAAAACATTCATTTTCTTATTATATATATTGTTCTTCATATGAAAGGTGGAAATGCATTAGGTTTTGTATCTTACCGTATCCACCGCGAGTGAGTTCCATGTCCGAATCAGCAACTGGATAATTTCAATGATCACAGACATTCATTTGTCGTATTGATTGAATCATACACACAAATCAAGATACACAGCCTTTTCTTTTGATATTTTTGAGCCTCTAAGGTTATATCATAAAGGTATAGAATGATTTTGAAGACATTCATCCCACCGAAGTCACCACCACGTCATATGACTCGGATACGGAATTCTTACCATGTCGTTCCAGCGACTCCAAATTACAAATTTTGATGTACTGGTAAAAAGATACAGAAACATCTTATGTACCCCTATAACAGATTTTGTTTATCTTGAAACTTACGATATAATTCGTAATTAATGAAAATATAAATCCCTATCTGAAATATATCTGAAAAATATCGCGCCCTAACCGGAGTTTATCACCTTTTATCAACGTTTAGGCATGCGATTTGATACAAACCGAAAATATGTTTCAACAGGTTCCAATAATGTGCGCATGAAGGGCAAATGTGTATCAAAGTGTTAGGAGTTTCGGAAGTGCTACAACAAAGCATGCTAGTAGAATGCCTCATGCACCACGTATATTCATGTGTCTATATACATATACATACATAAATACATATATAAAAAAGCGAAAAACATATATGTATTGCACTTAGCTTGTGGCAAAGCACTGCAATGCTTAGATAAACCACATTCAACAGACAGATAAAAAATAAAAAGTACTTTGCACGCGACACTTCAGCACGGCCATATGGTAAAGAATGACAAGCAAACATACAAAGAACTATAGAATTAGACAAATAATTAGAATACAAACTGACATTGATGAAACACATTCCTAAATACAGGCATACAATCTTCAAATAAATTGATTTTGTGGGATTCCATGAATAGTAACACGTAAGCACACACGCACAAGAGAATATAAACACACATCCCCCCCCCCCTACATCCCTCCACTCCCACATTCGAACAACCACTGCACAAACACCAACGCACGCTCACGCACGCCCACGCACGCCGACATCCACGCCCACACACATTCAGACACGCACGCAGCCCCCAATACACATACACAGACCCACACAGCCACACACACCCAGACACGCACTCGCACACTTATACACGTACCGAGGTTAATGGCTTCTGGCAAATAAACGGTTGGCTGTAAAGGACGGCGGGACCATCTGCGCCATAGAATCCAAAAAGACGCTAAGTTGTATAATTTATGTAAAGGAATAAATCAACAATATGAACTCGCATACAGCTAATGTACTAACTGAAGGGAGAGGGAGAGGGTATTGGGGGAGAGGGGAGAGGAGAAAAGGGAGAAGGGAAAGGGGAGATGGGAGAGGGGAAAGGGGGGAGGAGAGAGGGGAGAGGAGAGAAGGAAGAGGAGAGAGAGGAGAGGAGAGAGAGGATAGGGGAGAAGGGAGAGGGGAGAGGGGGGAGGAGAGAAGGAAGAGGAGAGAGAGGAAAGGAGAAAGAGGATAGGGGAGAGGGGAGAGAGGAGAGGAGAGAGGAGAGAGGGTAGAGGCGAGAGAGAAGAGGAGAGAGGGGGGAGGAGAGAGCAGAGAGGGGAGAGGGAGAGGAGAAGAGAGAGGAGAGAGGAGAGAGGAGAGAAGGGAGAGGAGAGAGAGAAGAGGAGAGAGGAGAGAGGAGAGAGGGGGGAGGAGAAAGGAGAGAGACGAGAAGGAGAGGAGAGAAAGAAAAGGAGACAGGGGAAAGGGGAGAGGCGAGAGAGAAGAGGAGAGAGGGGGAGGGGAAAGGTGAGAGGGGAGAGGAGAAAGGAGAGAGAAGAGAAGAGAGAGGGGAGAGGGGAGAGGAGAAAGGGAAGAGAAAAGAAGGGAGAGGGGAGAGGGAGAGAAGAGAGGAGAGAGGGGAGAGAAGAGAGAGGAGAGAGAGAGGAGGAGAGAGGGGAGAGGGGAGAGGAGAGAGGGGGAGGGGAGAGGAGAGAAGGGAGAGGAGAGGGAGAAAAGGAGAGAGGAGAGAGGAGAGAGGGGAGAGGGGAGAAGGGAGAGGGAGATTGTATTGGGG
>NC_061854.1:22164857-22169857 GCF_019202785.1 Penaeus chinensis
CTCTCTTTTTATGATTAACCGGTAAATAATCCTTTTGGACATGCCAATAGATACAGCAGAGGTATATATCATAATCTGCGCGATGATGTATATCCAGTTTTTGTAAAATGTGACGATAATTAGTAAATATGATATTCCTGCCACAGCTTGGGGAATTATCCAGATTTTTTTTTTTTTTTTTTAACAGTTAAAAGAGAATATAGCTTGCATACATAATCTGATAATTGATAAAGCCGATGGCAATGATGATAACAGAAATAGTAATAATAGTAGTAATAACAGTAGAGGAAGGATTAGTGATAGTACTAGTAGTTGTACTTGTAACAGTATAAAGTAGAATGAGTAAAATTAACAATAGCAGTAGGAAGTACTAGTAGGAATAGTAGTAGTAGTATATGCATGTGGTAGAAGTAATAGCAATGACAATAGTAGAATAGTAATAATGATAATGATTATAATAGTAATGATAATATAATAATAATGATTATGATGATAAATAATAATGATTATGATGATATAATAATAATGATTATGATGATATAATAATAATGATTATGATAATACTAATAATAGTAATACTGATGATAATAATGATAATGATTATAATAGTAATGATAATACAATAATAATGATTATGATAATACTAATAATACTAATACTAATGATAATAATGATAATAATAAAGATGAAGATAATGATAATAATGGTAATAATAAAGATGAAGATAATAATAATAATGATAATAATAAAGATGAAGATAATGATAATAATGGTAATAATAAAGATGAAGATACTAATAATAATGATAATAATAAAGATGAAGATAATGATAATAATGATAATTATAATAGTAACAATGAAAATAATAATAGTATTAGTATTAATAATAATAATGATAATAGTAATAATAATAGTAATAATGATGATAATAATATTAACAAGTGTAATGATAATAACAGTGACAGGTTATAGCCTACCCTCATATCTCAAATTAAGAATATACTCGCCTGCCTGGATCATCAGAAATATGGAATCAAATTGTTATTTTCAGAATTTCTCTCTGTGATTTTCGTAAATGAAATATGGGTAGCATTAACCGTAGAGTTTTGTTGAGATGGGAAATATGCTAAAAAACAGATTTATGCCCTTCGACTGGTGATGATTTTTATTATTATTATTATTTTTTTTTTTTCTGTGTGTAATCAAGGTGACCATAATGTATACCTAATCAAGTCTAACACTGTTCCGAATCTCAACCAAAATATAAACACTGTGGCCTCGACCCACCGGCGACTCAATTATGAATTTCATAGTGACTCGCCTGAAACTACACATTTGACTATCTACTTCCAGATTTATTTTATATATTCAAAGTCTACCTTCATCTAAATCAACCATAAAATTGCGCATTTGAGATATTTAGATATTTAGCTTGAAAATTAAAGTTCAAGAAAATATTTTCTGTGTTATTAAAAATATATTTCTCTGAAATCAAATGAAATACGTCTCAGATGCTGTTTTCGGCTTAATCATTCCAACTGCAACAAATCTAAATTTTTCTACTAGTGTTCTGCTCCAACACAGATTCCTAAATCTGTTCAACTGGTCCCTGGGTCATGGCCGCCATTTTTCCTTAATCACTTGTAGAGGTTTGTGTAATTGCAATGACAAATTACTAAAATCCAATCTGCTGCGCGGAGATATTAAGTATAGTAGCCATCATGATTATTATTACTATAATTGTCTCCCTTGTCCTTCGAGTATCCTGGCCAACTGATTCGCTCAACGACACTCTTCTCCGGCTTCGTCTCCGAGAGAACAAGAACGGAAATGCGGCGCGCGCGTAGGAAGGGATTGTCAGGCCAGAGATCTTAGCGGAGCAACGTAGGCGAAGATGGAAGTCAGATCAAGCCGCTCTGTCCAGGGATGTACTATATAAACCATTAGTGAGATTGAAACGATGAAGGTGACTGATGAAAGACTTCTGCCCTTTGCACAAACGGGACCGTCTAGGTGGTGCACAGTGCTGCAGTGTCCCATGCGCGGTACGGAGGCCATGTAAACGGAAGGACCCATATTTGTAGGCAGGGTGAGTTGGATGATAAGAGCGTGGTCTAGGGAGATGGAAAAAGAAGGCGTATTTTGTGTGGAAAAAAATGAAAGGGCAGTCTCGTTTAGAATTTCTGTCTGTCTCTTTCTCTCTCTCTCTCTCTCTCTCTCTCTCTCTCTCTCTCTCTCTCTCTCTCTCTCTCTCTCTCTCTCTCTCTCTCTCTCTCTCTCTCTCTCTCTCCTCTCCCTCTCCCTCTCCCTCTCCCTCTCCCTCTCCCTTTCCCTCTCTCCCTCTCTTATCTCCCTCTCTTTTCTCCCGCTCCACCCCCTCTCTCTTCTTCTACAATATTAATTCTGTCAAAGGAGAATTAATGTGACAAGGAAGACCCGAATCCTAAATTTCATTTTCACGCTTTCTACGAAAAAGGCTTTTTTTTTTTTTTTTTTTTTTTTTTTTACCCTTTATTCACTTGACTCTGTGTGTGTGTGTGTGTGTGTCTGTCTACCCCTCTTTCTCTCTCTCTGTATGTGTGTGTGTGTGTATGTGTGTATGTGTGTATGTGCATGTGAGCATCTCTTTCTTCCCTCCCTCCCTCCCCCTATCTGTATCTCTCTCTAAGCCATCATCATCTTCAACGAACCATTGGTATTTATCCCTGATCATTACTCATTTGGCGAGTAAGGGGCTCTCAATACATACCGGGGGCAATTCTCCTTAAGATATGGATGGCTGGTATTTCAGGTGATGAAGGCGATGACTGGGTTTTAAATGCAACTGGAATTCCCAAGAGCAGTGTGGTTGCCCAGGTTTTATGAACATTATAGGAATCTTGAACATGCTGTACGTATTCGGAATGTCGACAGCCCCTTTAAATCTTAAAATCTGTATTATACAATAATCAACACTCTGGAGTTCCCATGATTTTTTTGAGGGGGAGGGGGGTCATCTCCACAATAAATATCATTAATTTGTATTGTTTTATAGACAGCTATGCATCTAAGTATGCTATAAGAAATTAAAAGTCACCGAAAGGACTCAAAATTGATTCTAGAAAGATACTGATTGTTGAAGAAGTTGAAACGACACTCATAGGGTGCATAAATACTGGTCACCCCCCCCCCCCCGTATACAAATACATATTGACATAAATATATACATTCACACACACACACACACAAACACACACACACACACACACACACACACACACACACACACACACACACACACACGCGCGCACACACACGCACACACACACACACACATACTTGTAAGTATCAATGTGTATATATAATATGTGTGATTGTACGTATGTATGATTGTATATTTGTATGTATGCATCCATATATGCGTGTTTGTAAGTATGGATTATACCAACATCTGGATTCGCAGAGACGAGAGAGAGTCGGAAAAGCGTGTGATGATAAGAAGGCGGAGAAGGAAGATGATGAGGAGCAAGGGAAGCAGCAAGATGAGAATGTTAAAGGGAAGATAGCGAAGAGGAAGGGAAACGCGATGATGAAAGAACGATAATAATAGGAGGGGGGGGGGAGGAAAAAGAAAGGAGAAGAGAGAAAGAAGAGGCGAAGAATAACAAAAGGGGGGACGGAAAATGAAAGAAGACGAAGAAAAAGGAGAAACAGAAAAAAGAGAAAAATTATGAGAAAGGAGAAGAAGATAGCGAATGAAGGAGAAGGAGAAGAAAGAAGAAGAAGGAGAAGCAGAAGAAAGAAGGAGAAAGAGAAGAGGAAAGAAGGAGAAAGAGAAGAAGAAAGAAGGAGAAGGAGAAGAGGAAAGAAGGAGAAGAAGAAAGAAGGAGAAGAAGAAAGAAGGAGAAAGAGAAGAAGAAAGAAAGAGAAGGAAAAGTTGAAGAAGAAAGAAGGAGAAGGAGAAGAGGAAAGAAGGAGAAAGAGAAGAAGAAAGAAGGAGAAGGAGAAGAAGAAAGAAGGAGAAGGAGAAGAAAGAAGGAGAAGAAGAAAGAATGAGAAGGAGAAGAGGAAAGAAGGAGAGAAAGAGAAGACGAAAGAAGGAGAAGGAAAAGGAGAAGAAAGAAGGAGAAGGAGAATCGGAAAGCGGGAGGGACGCCGGCGTATCAGCCTCCGTGCTGAGGAGCAGCACGAGGCCGCCTTCCTGCGAGGCTGCCTTCGCCTCCGGGGCCGCGCTGAAAGGCCGGGCGGCGAGATCGCGGAAGGAGCGCCAGGGAAGCGACTTCATCTAGAAAGCAGAAGGAGTCAAGCTAACGTAGATTGTCAAGGTTGTTTACGATTTCGTCACGACTTGCTCATAAGGACGTAAATGAAAGAAAAGGAAAAAGATCCAGTCCATGGCTGCTGATGATTGTTTCAAGAGTTATTTGTCCTCGAAATTCCTTCACCTCGCTTTTTTTCTTCCGTTTCCCGACTCTTATCTTTCCTCTATTCCCCTGATTGTCCCCCGTTTACGCCCTCTCCGAGTCGTCTCTTTTCCTCGCTCTCCTTTCCATCTTCCCTTTCTTTCCTTTCCGCGTTTCTTTCTAATTTCCATTTTAATCCCTTTCCTCTTTCTCTAGACAAAGAAAGAAAACGTAAAAAGAAGAGAAAAAGGGATTCCTGCTCCTCCATTATCCGAATTTTCTTCGTACAACTTCGTCCTCCACCCCTTCAGCTCCCCCCCCCCCCCCCGCCTCCCCCGCGCCACCTCTGATGCCAGCTGCCCCCCCCCCCCTCCCCTTGTGCCCTTCTCTTTCTCCCTCTCTCTTCCCTTTCCCCCTTCTGCGGGCGATGCTTCCTTCTCCCCCTTCCTCTCCCCCCCCCCCTTCCCTGCCACCCACCTGCGAGCTATGCTTCTTTCTTTCCCTTCCCCCATACCCCCCCCCCCCCCCCCCATGCGAGCGATGCCTTCCTCCTCCCGATCACTCCCGCAGCAGAGAAACGCCTTCCTGAGCCCTCCATAAAGTGCCTTTGGATAACTG
>NC_061854.1:22177357-22179857 GCF_019202785.1 Penaeus chinensis
AATAATAATAATAATAATAATAATAATAATGATAATAATAACAACAAAAACAACAATAATAATAATAATAATGATAATAATAATGAAAACAATAATAGTAGCAACAGAGTACTAGGACTTATATAAGTAGTAGCAACAACAGCAACAATCGTAGTAGTAATAATAATCATAATGATAAAATTATCAATAACATAAATAATAACGATAATAAAGATGAAAATGATAATGAGGATAAAATGATAATAAGGATAAAAATGATAATGATAATAATGATAATATTAAGGAACAACAGATATTCATAGCAGCAAAATCAACAATAACAGCAACAACAAAGCTACTACTACTATGACTCTCTTGTTCCCACTGCGTCCCACTCCGTTCCGCTGCGTTTTCCTTAGATTATCTTTCTTGTTTTCTCTGTCGTTTGGAGATTTTATTTTCCTTTTTTTCTTATAGGCGGGAGAGTTTGGTGGTCAAACTTTTAATTTATTCATTTTCTTTTTGTATTAATGTGTGTCTGTTATTGCGTATGTATGTATGTATGTTAGCAAGCATGAATACATAAATCAATATATGTACATACAAACTTCTATGCACATATCTTGAACATTATTATACTTACGTATATGTTTGTATGCCTGCGTGTGCATGTACATAAATGTCCATGCTTTCATTGTAATATGAAGATGTACAGTATCAGAGACTACCAGTGACTATACATCTTTTATACCCAAGATAAAATAAAGAATCAGACAAAAACTGGGCCTAGAAGCCAGATGTAAAGAAGTTTTGTTTCTGCCTCCATAATGGCGGCGGAGAGCGGTAATCCGCTTTACGTATGTAGCGGGATTATATATGGCGCCACACCACCGCCGATCCCTCTCCCGCGCTCTCAGTCCTCCCGCCTGCTCGCTCCTCTTGCCCGCCGCCAGCACGCCGAACGCGGCCCGGACGCACACCAGTTCGGTTCGGTGAGACCTGCACGCACTCAGTAATCCGGCGATTTAGCGCAAACCGCCACGCAGTGACTCTACTCGACTGAGATAATCGGAGGCAGGGGGGGGGGGGGGGTAGTTGGCTAGGCTGTCCGTCCTCAAGCAACTGTTGTAGTTTACAGGGATTTTTTATGGTTTTAACCTAACACAGTAATGTAGATCAAGTAGAAGATAAATCGGGGCTGATCTGGCTTCAATATTAATTAATACAGGTATTACTGTGGCCAAGTCTAAGTTCCACGGTAATATATGACAACTCCTCAAGTCGAACTGATAAAAAATTGTTAACCAGAAAATAAAGGTAGCATCGTTTCGATAATCAATAAGCGACGAAATGTTTGCTTGTTTATTACAGAAACCTTTATAGAGGATACACACCGATTGCATGAGAGTGTTTTAATCATATTCTGTTTTCTCACGGCAACCCCGAGATCGGAGAGGAAGCCTTTCTATCTTCCCTTCGAAGGAGCTTACTCCCACGAGGGGGCCACTCCTCATTAGCCCGGGTCAGCGTCGGCAAGGACGCCCATAAGCGCCACGCGAGGTGGCTCCGAGCGCCGTCCTAATGAAGGCGCCGGAGACAAAAGTGACCCGCATTAGCGACGCGACGCCCGAGATTTAGGACGCAGAAGTAATGGCCCCATAAGTCTGTCCTGCGAGGCCGTCTACGGGACTCTCCGTAAATGGCTTTATTTGAATCTATCGCCATATTTTACTATTTCCATTTGTGACCCAACATCATCTTATTTATGTACAGAGACTCGTCCCCTGAGACCGTGCGCCGAAGCATAACAGATTACTACAGCCAGTCTAGGATGCAAGGCGCTAGAGATTTTCCGACCAGATACAGTAGAACACATTTTACGGCGCTCCTTGCTGCACTCGGAGAGCCAGAATTTGTCGTGGTGGATATTTAAAAAGTCGGTTAGTTTTTTCTTAACAGAGCGTCTTATCTAAAGAAGATTGAATTTTAACAGTAGATGACCATCAAATATTACTGTAACAGATCAATGTCACTGACCGGAATTTCACCCATCTCGACCCCCGAATAAACGGGTCGCGTCTTTGTTGTGCGTCAAAGTTTATGCGACTTTGATGAGTGATCCCCTACGCGGTTCATCTCTGCCCTCGCCTGCCATTGTCGTTCATGCAATCCAGGCAGCGCTGATAAATTCGCATCGAAGTAGTGTAACAGTTCGCGTAATCTCGACCAATGAGAGCATCGAACGCTCGAACTAAACGAACCAACTAACGAAGCACGGTACTGCACGCGCCTCTCCCTTCTCGAATAATTTCATAGACTTTTTATGGTTCCGGTTCGCAGCTTTCCTTCTAATCCCCGTGCATGCGCGATAACCGATGACGTTAGTTTAGGCTTATCCTGTAACCTAGGCCTATCACGGCTTTCCTTTTTGATCCTTACGCGCAGTTTCCCCCCCTTGCGCTGGAATCCCACCGGCTCGTGTTTCCATATTGGAAAAAAGGTTCAGACACTGATGTAGATC
>NC_061854.1:22209857-22212357 GCF_019202785.1 Penaeus chinensis
TATATATGTGTGTGTGTGTGTGTGTGTGTGTGTGTGTGTGTGTGTGTGTATCTATGCATTATATATATATATATATATATATATATATATATATATGTATATATATATATATATGTGTGTGTGTGTGTGTGTGTGTGTGTGTGTATGTGTGTGTGTGTGTGTGTGTCTGTGTGTGTGTGTGTGTGTGTGTGTGTGTGTGTGTGTGTGTGTGTGTGTGTGTGTGTGTGTGTGTGTGTGTGTGTGTGTGTGTAGGTGTGTGTGTGTGTGTGTGTATAGATATATGTCTGTGTGTGTGTCGTAATATCATTTACCTCACAAAGTGAGCTACAAACGAATAATAGATATGTTTACAAAATGATAAGAGAGATAAAGATAGAGACAAAGGAGCCTTGCTTCTCCGTGTTATTATCAATCTAGTTGAAGAAAAAGGCGAGGAAACACTGAGTGTCTGGAAGAAATATATGCTAATATCTGCCGTAACCAATCTCCTCTTCTGTGTGGCGGCATCAGCCGTACCCTCCCTCCTTCTCTCTCTGGCTCTGTTTCTCTCTCTCTTTTTCATATGTATATATATATATATATATATATATATATATATATATATATATCTGTATATATATATATGTGTATGCGTGTGTGTGTGTGTGTGTGTGTGTGTGTGTGTGTGTGTGTGTGTGTGTGTGTGTGTGTGTGTGTGTGTGTGTGTGTGTGTTTAGTGTGTGTGTGTATTCATGTACAAGTGTGTACACATACACACATGCACACACACACACACACACACACACACACACACACACACACACACACATATGTATGTATGTATGTATACACACATATATACATATATATATGTATATATATGTATATATATGTATATACATGTATATACATATATATATATACACACATATATATATTCATATACCCACATACACATGCACACATTTCTGCCTCTCAGTCAACGACTCCATGATTCCCTCGCATGCATCTGCCGCCGCTCTCCGCTGGATGCTCCTCGCCTTCCCCTCGCCGCCCGCGCCCCTTCACCTCTCTTCCTCTCCGCCCGTATCCGATTCCCATGCTTCCTCCTCTGCTTGGCAATAACTAATCAAACGCCAATATCGCCAATGAGACTCTCTGGGACAAACAGTCTGGCTAGACAATTTGGAGGGAGATCATTGCTCGGAGGCAGACGCGTCGCCGGCGTCTGATTCAATATCTTGCGCTGAGATTCGTTACCTTGTCGCATCAGGTAAATAAAGGTGTGCAGTCGAACACACACGCGCACGTATCAACAGGCATTTGCTCATACACAGAAACGCATGTACGTATTGTCTGCAAACAAGTTATCAAAAATGCGCGAATAGAGATGCGGACATACCTTATATCAAACACAAACAATTTGCAACAAAATAAGCTATTCTGAGACCCTCCTTAAACAAACATGACCAAACATCCAGTCTCGCTTCTAAGACTATTCCTGATTTCTCCTTTCGGCGCATTATTTCCATCGTTGACATTTTCTCCCAGGAGCTCTTGGCAAATCATTAATGAAGAAGGAAAATCATCAAAACAAATTTATGCGAGAGTGTTCCAGCACAGAGAATTTCCTCGTTCCCGGTGAGAGCGAGACGCCACCTGCGCTCGGTGCTCGTCTCTCGTGTGGGTTACTCCTTTTTGTTCGAGAGCAGTTCGGAGCTAATGGAAACCCTTTTTATGCGTGACGGTGAATCTGACAGTAAGTTGGCCTTCGCGGAGCGCTACGCCGTCGGGAACTCGAAGGAAGATATCAAGGACAGAGCCAAGACATACGCATGCAACTTTTTTATTGTAGGTTTTCATTTCTTTTCCTTCGCAGCGAGGCAGCCAAATGAAGAAGGGACGAAAGGGTAATGTGGGCAGAAACTACAAAGTGGATGCTGCGAGGGACCTTGCCATCTTAGAGCTCCGCCTCACGGGGGAATCTCATGCCTTGACTGGACCGAAATGCTTTCGCGCACCAGGTCACAACCCACAGGCTCCCCAATTGTAATCGATATAACAGGGCATCACGTGTTAATCCTGGATCTTTTTAGACAAACTGAAGCTGACCATGCCAAAGACTATAGTATAATGCTAGATGCTGATACTGCTGAGCTGTCGCTTCGCTATTTCCGCACCTGATGCAGAGTCAAAAAAGAAAAGTCTTCGTCTACGAAAAAGCCAGCCACCACGCGGTAGGGAGGAGAAAAAAGTGTTTTCGAAGAATCATTCAAGAAAACAGGGAGCAACATGGCTCGGTCCTCCTCCGCCTTGCGAGTGAGACCCATGTCAACATGAATTCTACACTACATATGCAGGTGTCACTTTAACTGATGTCTAGACAGGCTCCCTACGACATCAGGCAGAACCGGGCGTTAAGGTAACTACGGTTGTCAGATGGAGGGCAAACGATGGCAGATCTTGGACAACAAGAGTTTTTCCCCAAACAAGTCCTCCTTCCGCTTGGAGACTGGAGGGG
>NC_061854.1:22242357-22244857 GCF_019202785.1 Penaeus chinensis
GTCATGACGATGGTAATAATGATAATAACAATAATAACAAAAACAGCAACAATAATGATAATAATAATAATAATAATAATAATAATAATAATAATAATAATAATGGTAACCATGATAACCAATACAAAATAAGGATAATAATGATAATAGTAATAATAAAGATAATTATAATGAAAATATTTAAAAAATGATGATCACAATGATAATAAAGATAATGATAATGATAGTAATAATAATAGTAATAATGATAATGATAATGATAACAATAATGATAATAACGACGATGATGATGATAACAATAATAGTAATAATAATAATAATGATAATGATAATGATAATAATAATAATAGTAATGATAATAGTGATACTACTAATAATGATAGTAATAATAATATTAATAATAGTAATAATGAACAATGGTAATAAATATGACTATGATAACAGTAATAATATTGATAATGATAATAAAGATAACGATTATGATGATATTGATAATGGGAATAATAATGATAGTAAGAGTAATGGCAATAATAACATTAATAGTAACAATAATGCTAACAATAATAATGATGATAATAATAATAATAATAATAATAATAATAATAATAGTAATAACAATATATAAATAAATAAATAGATAAATAGATCAATAGATAATAAAGATAATGATAACATTAATGATAATAATAATAATAGTAATAATAATAATAATAATAATAATAATGATAAAGATAATAATAATGATAATAATAATAATGATGATAAGAATAATGATAATAATAATGATAATGATAATAATAATAATAATAATGATAAGTATTATAATAATAACAAAAATGGTAATAATAACGGTAATAATGATAATAATGATAATGATGATAGTGGTCATCATCATCATAATAATAGTAATGATAATAATAATAATGATAAAAGATAATAGTAAAAACAAAGATAAAATAACATTAAGAATAATATCAATAATGAAGATAATGATAATGATTATGAAAATGTTATAATAATACTAATGGTAATAACAGTAATGCTGATAGTAATAATGATAATGACAATGATTATAGTAAATATAGAATAAGTGATATTGATACTAATAAAACGACTATAATCAAAATTACGATAATGTTGATAAAAACAATGATACTAGTTTTTTTTACGACTATAATGGTAATAAAAGTAATAATGATAATAATAATGATGATATTAATACAGTTTATGATAAATATAAAAAGGATCATTGCAAGTAATTATGCTAACGAAATAACAATAATAATGTAATGATGGTGATAATGATAACAATAATGATTAATGAGTTATGATATGAGTAACAGTAAGAGTAATGATGATAATAATGAAAATACTACTACTACTGAACCTTCTACTACTACTACTAGTAGTAATATTAATGATGATAATGATAACGAAAAAATACTACTACTAATGATAATGATAACAGTAAAAACAATGATAATAATGATGGTAAAAAAAACTATAATGATAATGATAATCATGATGATGATGAGAATGATAATAACAATAATGATAATAATAACATTAATAATAATTATGATAATAACAATGATGATAATGATATAATAATGATAATGATAATGATGATAATAATAATGATAATAACTAAGGAATATATATGATGGTGATGATACTGATGATAATAATAATGATATTGATAACAATAACAATAAAAATAATAATGATGATAACATTGTTATTACCACTAATATTATCATTATTTTTATTACTATTACTATTATCATGATTATGATAATAATTATTATTATCATTATCATTATTATTGTTATTATTACTGTTATTGTTATTATTATCATTATTATTATTATCATTATTATTATCTTTATTATTATTATTATTATTATTATTATTATTATTATTATTATTATTATTATTATTATTATTATTATTATCATTATTGCTATTATTATTATTATTATTATTATTATTATTATTATTATTATCGGTATCATCATTATTATCATTATTATTATTGTAATTCTCGATATTATTGTTATTATTATTATTATTATTATTATTATTATTATTATTAATATTATTGTTTTATTATGAGTATTCCAATTATTATCATTACAAATATTATTATTGTTAATAACATTATTATTTTATGTTTATTATTTTTATAATCATTATCATTATCATTATTATGATTGTTAGTATTATTATTACTGTTATTATTATTATTTTCATTATTATTATCAATAATATTATTGCTATTAGTATCCTTATTATTATCAGTATTATTATTGTTATTGCTACTAATATTATCATTACCTATATTACTATTACTATTATTATGATTATATAATAATAATTAGTATCATTATTACTATTATTGTTATCAGTATTGGTATTATTATTATCCCTATTATTATTTTTATCATTATTTTATTATCATTATTATTATCATCATTATTACTATCATTATCATCATCAT
>NC_061854.1:22262357-22264857 GCF_019202785.1 Penaeus chinensis
AGAAGTAAGAAATGCATAAAGGCAAATAAATAATGATGGTGATGATAATAATAAAGGTAATAAAAACAACAACTAAGAATTATGACAGCAATAATGATGATGAAAACACTAATGATGATAATAATAACAGTAACAACAAAACCGCACAATAACAAAACAACAGTAACACCGATAATGATACTGATAATAAAATCGAGGATGAGCCCTCCCCCCTCCCCCCGCCCCCCTGACCTCAAGATCCGCCGTCGCCAGCCTCTCGCCGACCGGCGATCCGATTAGCTGCATAAAGCCATGAAGTTCGAATGAAGATTTGGCCTCCAATCAGGGTGGTGTTGTGATGTAAATACACCGCGCATTCTGTCGGTAAACACGGCGCCCCCGCCGCCCGAGGTGGCCTCCGGCGCGGCCTGAAATAATGCGGGAACTTTGATTGACTTGCCGAATTAGCATCTCCAGACTCTGCCATTATCATGCCAGATCCTTTCACCCGCCGCCCTCGCCGCGTGTACTTCTGTGCGCGAGAGGTCGAGGACGCGTGCAAACAAGCACACACTCACTCTAATCCCTGACTGGATCACAGGTTTGAAAACACACACACACACACACACACACGCACACACACACACACACACACACACACACACACACACACACACACACACACACATACACACACACACACACATCTGTTAATGGGAAAAACTCAGTATGATTTATTTATTTATTTATTTATTTATTTTAGATTTTAAGTTTCCGAAATAACACTCAAGTAACCAAACTTGGTTAACCAAAAATATATTCTTTAAGATATGATCGCCTTTACAATTAATAACGTTCTCTATATTGTAGAATTTGCAGCAATTTTTTTATTTCAGAAACCTACGAGCGAATTTTCTCATAAATAGTGAAAAAGACAACTTATGAAGATTTTCCTTCTTGATAAAATACCATCAACATTTGTGTAAGGTTAAACTTCCGTTCTCTTTCGTCCTATCTGCTCGGGAGGATTTCAGGATTTCAGCGTCGCCCTTTCTGCGTCTGAGAAGTCGCTTGCGTGAGTTCAGGCTTGGGGAACCGCGGCATTAAATCTTGGCTCAGGGACTGTCTGGCAGTGGCCATGACAGTGGCTTCGGTGGTCGTGACAGTGGCTTCGGTGGTCGTGACAGTGGCTTCGGTGGTCGTGACAGTGGCTTCGGTGGTCGTGACAGTGGCTTCGGTGGTCGTGACAGTGGCTTTGGTGGTCGTGACAGTGGCTTTGGTGGTCGTGACAGTGGCTTCGGTGGTCGTGACAGTGGCTTCGGTGGTCGTGACAGTGGCTTTGGTGGTCGTGACAGTGGCTCCGGTGGTCGTGACAGTGGCTTTGGTGGTCGTGACAGTGGCTTCGGTGGTCGTGACAGTGGCTTTGGTGGTCGTGACAGGGGCTTCGGTGGTCGTGACAGTGGCTTTGGTGGTCGTGGCAGTGGCTTCGGTGGTCGTGACAGTGGCTTTGGTGGTCGTGACAGTGGCTTCGGTGGTCGTGACAGTGACACAGGTGGTCGTGACAGTGGCTTTGGTGGTCGTGACAGTGGCTTCGGTAGTCGTGACAGTGGCTTTGGTGGTCGTGGCAGTGGCTTCGGTGGTCGTGACAGTGGCTTCGGTGGTCGTGACAGTGGCTTTGGTGGTCGTGACAGTGGCGTCGGTGGTCGTGACAGTGGCTTCGGTGGTCGTGACAGTGGCTTTGGTGGTCGTGACAGTGGCTTCGGTGGTCGTGACAGTGGCTCCGGTAGTCGTGACAGTGGCTTTGGTGGTCGTGACAGTGGCTTTGGTGGTCGTGACAGTGGCTTCGGTGGTCGTGAAAGTGGCTTCGGTGGTCGTGACAGTGGCTTTGGTGGTCGTGACAGTGGCTCCGGTGGTCGTGACAGTGGCTTTGGTGGTCGTGACAGTGGCTTTGGTTGTCGTGACAGTGGCTTCGGTGGTCGTGACAGTGGCTTCGGTGGTCGTGACAGTGGCTTCGGTGGTCGTGACAGTGGCTTTGGTGGTCGTGGCAGTGGCTTTGGTGGTCGTGGCAGTGGCTTTGGTGGTCGTGACAGTGGCTTTGGTGGTCGTGACAGTGGCTTTGGTGGTCGTGACAGTGGCTTTGGTGGTCGTGACAGTGGCTTCGGTGGTCGTGACAGTGACACAGGTGGTCGTGACAGTGGCTTTGGTGGTCGTGACAGTGGCTTCGGTAGTCGTGACAGTGGCTTCGGTAGTCGTGACAGTGGCTTCGGTGGTAATGACAGTGGCTTCGGTGGTCGTGACAGTGGCTCCGGTGGTCGTGACAGTGGCTTCGGTGGTCGTGACAGTGGCTTTGGTGGTCGTGACAGTGGCTTCGGTGGTCGTGACAGTGGCTTCGGTGGTCGTGATAGGGGCTTCGGTGGTCGTGACAGTGACACAGGTGGTCGTGACAGTGGCTTTGGTGGTCGTGACAGTGGCTTCGGTGGTCGTGACAGTGGCTTCGGTGGTCGTGACAGTGGCTTTGGTG
>NC_061854.1:22292357-22294857 GCF_019202785.1 Penaeus chinensis
GATTACCTTCAAGAGAGACAAGACAACTATATTATGTTGGAGAAGAACGATCAGATCTAAACACAGAATACGGCCGCATTAAACCGCGAGAGCCAACTAGAGATCATCAGCGAGTCCCTAAGGGGATCAATATCCTTATATTTGCACTCAGTCTTTATCAAGAGGTCTGCTCGAGAGACACGAATCGATCAGCAGACCTAAACAGCTGAAGGGCAAATCGGCAGTCGTAGCAGAGTGGACGGGCCTGACGCACCTTTGGAGAGAATCTGGGTTCCTAGCGTATCGTCCACTACGAGTACCCTATTGCCAGCCTCCAGCGAGATGTTACAGATGCCAGAAGTGGGGCCACGTGATCCAGAAGTGCAGATCGACGTCGGACTGGTGTGGGGTTTGTGCGGGGAGACATTACACGCAAGAACGCACCGGCAAAGAAGCACAAGGAGTTGCTGTAACGGAGAGATGCATCAACTGTAATGAAAAAGGCGTAAGAGCCTGGCACAAGGACTTCCGAAGAGGCTTTCGTTCATCAGCGATTCAATAGTTAAGCAAGAAAAGTCAAAACCAAGCCAAATAATCAAGGCAGCACGCAACGTCTCTTTGTCCAGTGGACGACCTCTTCCTGCCAGTGAAGACAAAGGCAAAGCAATGCGTGGGAACGGTGGCTGGACCAGGAGGAACAGCAGCAAAAAGCGGGAGGTGACCATCGTGACGGGGCACTGGAATGACGCGTGACGACCACCGCACCCCAATGATGATCACACTTGTTACCAACATCTGTGATAGGAAAGAACTTGACACCAGTGAACTTGCGCATAAAATAGGACAAGTGTTTCATAAAGTGATGCCTCTCTTGGAAAATATTACATATGAACTCAGAAAGACTGTTAAGGAATTTAGAAAAAAAAAAACTATAGTTATGCACAATTTTTAAATAGATGAACTGAAGAAAATCACTGAAGATAAGGAAAAGGTGAATGTGCAAAGCAAGGAAAAGACAATAACTGAGGGCGAAACAGAAAGACTCTTGTAAAGGTCTATTTCTAAGTGTTTTAGTGCAAAAGAATGTTAAAGAAATGGTAACCAATAAAACCGTAACACCAAAAAAAAAAAAAAAAAAAAAAAAAAAAAAATTTACAATTATAAACTGATACATACTTATCTAGAACAAATGAAGGAAGTAATGAAATTAAATTTGGATAGAACAAAATTGCAATTTTAAGTTAATGTAACCTTTTTACAAGAATGTAGAATAGCTAACGATAGCCACATCCCTAAACTAAATGTGGCATACAGGCTTGCAACACATAACTTTTGTGTCATGCATCTCAAAAATACGTTGCCGCATACACTTTTACACCATCAGTTAAGCCACAGAGGAACACAATCCCACGGTATCAAAGTTCATGTTTGGACCTCATCCTTTAATATTATTCATTTATAAGCCCAAGCAAAGATTCTTGTTCTCGACGAACTTACACACTGTATTCAGTCATGGCCCACGGTTATCGTTGGTGACTTTAATGCCAAGCATATCAGACTTAATGACCTGCAAGATCAAGCAGAAATAGGACTACATTGCTTCACCTGTTAGCTTCCCATGAAAGTGTACAATTGATAGGTATTAATGAACCAACACATATATTTGGTGGAATACCCGATAGTTGTATAAATTTTAATCTGAGTGAGACAACACATACGTCAAATATTATTTCAGATCTCTGCTTTACTGTCTAAGATCAGAATCCCTTATACTTCGACCACGGGCTCCAGGTTTCAAAGGAGAAGAATAGCGATTCCAGATAACTTGGTATTTCATTTTGTTACTAACATTTCTGAATGGTATAAAGCAAGCTCTTCAGTAGGTCAGGGATAAGGTTTCTGTATTACAACAAGACCCGCAAACAAAAGCTAGTGAACTTATTAATAAATATGCCAAAGTGTCGAGTCACGAGTTACTAAGTGAAGAATCAATTTCAATGCTAAATGCATCTTACTCAGAGAGAAGGTATATGACTGAAGAGATGATAAACGAAAGGGAAGATTGCGATGTGCTGTTCACTCAGCTGGAGCTTGATGCCGCTCTTTCAAAGGGGAAAATCCACTCCTCCTGGGAAGGAAGGTGTCACATATGATGTAATTAGGTTGCTGAGAAATGTACCTTGGTGATCCTGTACTCGCATTATATAATCTGGTTGAAGGGAAAGGAATACTGCTAAACTCTTGGACAGAGAGTATCATAATACCAATACCAAAGCCTAACAGTTTGACTTACTTCCCTCACCAGTTGTTTAAACAAAACTTTTGAAAGCATGATATTAAATAGACTTATATATAAAATTAGATACCTACTATCGAGTAACCTTCATGGATTTTCTCCCAACTCTCGGGAGTAACAGTTTCAGTCTTTCTGGATCTTAAATCAGCATTTGCTAGTGCCAATCGTCATATCATCTTACACGAACTGGCTAAGATGGGAATAAGATATCTCCTTAGATGAATT
>NC_061854.1:22299857-22302357 GCF_019202785.1 Penaeus chinensis
GAGACACATTATGCGCAACATTATAGCATGTATGTGGTTTGTTGTTGGCGCAGCATAAAAACTTTGTCCAAGCAATAGCTATGCAACCGATCTGCAATTATTGACCTTTTCCACTGATTTGTTTCCTGCAATCATGACACTGTTAACGACCAGCAACGTGATCGCTATGCAAGATTGATAGGTTGAAGCGAGTGCATAATGCAGAGCAGTGATAATGAAGGCAATGCAACTCAGCGCAAATTCGCAAAAACTGATATTTTTATTTAATGCATGGGCAAAGTTCCGCAGTATCAGACCTAGTTATACATATTACACAGACTCTGAATCATCAATATTGCATTGTGTATAAATTACGTTCTCTTTTTTCACCCGAGATAGAGGGTCAACCGGGCATAGCAAAAGAGATAAAAGAAAAGAACCAGAGAGGAAACGGAGAAAGAGAAAGACAGAGAAATGGAGAGAGAGAGAGAGAGAGAGAGAGAGAGAGAGAGAGAGAGAGAGAGAGAGAGAGAGAGAGAGAGAGAGAGAGAGAGAGAGAGAGAGAGAGAGAGAGAGAGGTATATTTTTTTCGTCTTTACCGTTCTTCTTTCCTTTTCCACAATCATTCCTTTCCTTCTCTATCTCTCTCTCTTTCTTTCTCACGCCTATAGGAACGTAAAAGCACACGAAGAAAATACAATTAAAAACGAAAATCATCCATTCAGAGTTATTACGCTCGTCCAGCAGAGAAGCCATTTCAATCTTAACTCCACTCCGTATATCACAAGGAAGAGAAAGGTTTATATCGGAAATTTTCATCGAAATTACATTACGAGAGACAGACAACCCAATTATTTAAGAAGTGAGTATTTGGCTTCTTCCCTTTTGTTTTCTTTTTTCTCTCTCTCTTTTTTTTTTTCTTCTTCAATAAACTTAACGTGGTTCTGAAGAGAAAACGCGCGGCCTTACAGATGTCTGGCGTTACCTCCCTACCCTGCAAGAGCATCCGTAATGCAACAGAGATCGCAAGACCAAACGAAAATTCCCGGTTCAAGTTTTCAGCAGCGAGGTAACGGGACAAAGGGTGAGGGAGAAATGGCGAAATGGCATGGCTTGTTCACGTTACTCAGAGATATTGGAAGCGGGAAAATACCCCAGCCGTTGCAAAATAATGATGTCTGTTGCTTATGTAAAACAGTTTTGTGTTATGGTAACAGAACTGTATTATTCTTTCGACGAAATTTAAGCGGTTATAATGTGCGAACATATCAATGATGAGGTATTAAATCATCAGAATATTGGTGATAATAACGATATTAATGAGAACAATAAGGATACTAATAAGAAAAATGATAATAATGATAGTAATGATAATGAAAATAAAAATAATGATAATGGTAATAATAATAATAACAATGATAATAGTAATAGTAATAATAATAATAATAATAATAATAATAATAATAATAATAATAATAATAATAATAATAATAAAAATAACAATATCAATGTTGATAAGCCTAATAAATCTTATTAAAAAAATGATGTTCAAAATAATAACAGTAACAATAGTAGTAGTAATAATAATAATGATATTAACAACAGCAACAAAAAACAAAAACAATAATAACAACAACAACAACAATAATAATAATAATGATGATGATGATAATGATAATGATAATGATTATAATGAAGATGTGATGATGATGATGATGGTGGTGATAATGATGAGAATGAGGATGATGATGATGATGATGATGATGATGATGATGATGATGATAATAATATAAATGATGATATAAATGCTATAAATCCTGTTGATAATCCTGGCACAGCTTATAATGGCAGTCATGATGAAGATAAGAAAGGTCAAGGTTATGGCAGCAGGGTGATGAGGAAAAGAACAATAGTTGACTGTGATATTGAAATTGTGATAATGCTTATTGCAGCAATATAACTGATAAAACAAAGATGATATTAATATCGGTACCGATTATACTGATGGCAATAATAAAGATAACAATTATAATAACAATAATGATAATAATAATAACAACAACAGTAATAATAATAATAACAATAATAATAATAATATTAATAATAATAGTAATAATAATAATGATAATGATATCATTAATAATAATAATAATAATAATAATAATAATAATAATAATAATAATAATAATAATAATAATAATGATAATAATAATAATAATAATAATTATAAAAATAGTAATCATAAAGGTAACAAAAGCAGTAATAATGAGAACAATGATAATAATAAGAAAAATTACAGGAATAACAATAATAACAAAAGTGATAATGCTAACAATAATAATATTGATGATAGTAGTATTTTAATGATCATTTTAACATTTTGATCATGATAATAGCAATAATATTTTTACAATACTAATAATGATAATAATAACAGCATGAAAATGATAAGAATAGTAATTAGAAAAAGTATGATAAAAATAACAACAATAATGATAATGCTTTTAATAAGGATAACAAT
>NC_061854.1:22307357-22309857 GCF_019202785.1 Penaeus chinensis
ATCTTAAATACTGTATAACTTCTAATGCAAAACCGAACTTACCTTTATCAGTTCCTTCAGCCTGTGCTCCGGGTACGCTGGTGATGAGGGCGAGGATGCTGGCCACCACCACCAGCACCGCCAGCGCCTTCTGCAGCGCCAACATCATCGGGAAGGAGGGGGCGGAGGCGGGGGGCGGGTCGTAGGAGGAGGGACGAGGGGAAAAGGAAGGGCGAGTAACAGAGGAGGGAAGAGAAGGCGCAGAGGAAGAGAAAAAGTAGAGAGGACCTCCGCGGGGAGTGATGCAGGACATGAGGTTTATGAGGCGCGAAGGGCGACCTCCAGCGGGGACAGCTTCCTCCTCCTCCTCCTCCTCCTCCTCCTCTCCCGCGCGGATCCTCCAAGCGCCTCCTGCAGTAGTCGCGTTTGTTTGTAGACCTCCTGTTTGAGCCCCCTCCTGCCCGACCCTTCCCTGATAGCTTTGTTGAGCAACGTATTTGTCTGCCCCGTCGAAGCCTCCTTCGGGGTCGCCGGCGGTGTCGCTCCCGCCGAAACGAGCGCGAGTCCCCGAGGCTTCCTTCTTGAGGGCGGCCGGGAACGCCTCGGCGGCCGAAAAGGGAGGCTCGAGCATGGTGGACGGGAGAGCGAGAGTCGTGGCAGGAAGTCTGGCGTCAGTGGCGTCCGTGATGATGAGTGTGATGAATGAGTCAAGGGAGGATGCAGATGTACGACGTGAGATATCGCCCTTTAAGAAAATCTAGGTCTTTTCAGGAGACAATCTGCACAAAGTTTCACAGACGTGAATGAGTTTATTGGTTGGTACAGTAACACTGATTACTACTATCTCTACCTCTAAGTTAGCCTCTGGCGTGCGTCAGAGCAAAGACCTTCAATAGCATCACACCGTAAAACTAACTTTTTCGGATGGACGTCTTATACACGTGTAATATACATACAAATTTTGAATTATTTGTGAGCCTTTAGTGCTGGGGTTTTAAGTCTATGTACAAGCATAAACCTACTGTCTTCCTATACATATGAATTTTACTAAAATACGATTTATACGGAGCAGCTAAAATAGATAAGATAATCATACACTACCAGTTGCATTGGGAAAGCCTCGGGAGCAGGGAACGACTGCGGGCTGGGGATGGCAAGTCTTGAAATACTGAAGGAATAAGATGGAGGATTTGGGAAACCACGAAATCTTTTACACTACGGTCTAGACACACTGAAGCCCTTAATATTAACGTCTTGATTTACTTGGGTTCTAAATCTTTCAGCTCTATCGGAATGAAGTCTCCAATTCGTTACAACATGTAAGGGAGTTTAGAATATAAATATAACGGCCCTCTGTTCAGTATAAACGTTGAGAATTTGTACAACAAACATTTCTTATTTTCTTTGTTTCAACAAAACAAAGGAAACAGATCCTTTACATTAACTATAAAATGTTTATCTCTGATATTTGATTCGTCCGACAGAAAGAAGTGCAGCCTATATACACACAAGCTAGTCCATCGAGCTGCAAGGAGAAAAGTTCAACTGAAACAGGACGCAGCAAGAGCACTTCTCAAAACCAACACATTACGAGCGAGAGCAAAGAAAAACATTGGCCGCGGCAGACATCACCTCAGAAACATAGTTGGGAATCAAGTTTGGCTCATTCTGGGTCCCCGTCAGAAGTTCCCGAGACGGCCAGGATGCGCGCTGATAGTTCCTAAGGTTAAAAAGAGACGAGAGAGTGAGAGGCCAGAAAAAAGGGGGCAAGTCTGGAGAGGTGGAATACTTGTGAGGGAATGCGAGGGAGGATGACGTCGTTGGATCGTCTGTCTTTGGATGTCTTGCCGTTGCTTGTCCACTTTTTCTGCGACGGAAGGAGAGTTCTGTGTGATATTTCGAGAGGATATTTTACTCTGCTTCGTTTTTATTTTGGTTTCTCGTCTTTGTTTCTCTTATGTAGTTGCTGGTATTTTGTATGATAAAGGGAAATTAAGCTATTAGAAAATTATCAAGATAATGTGAATGATTTTTAAAAAATAATAATAAATAAAGAAAAAGAAAAGAGAAAATTCAGATACTCGATCTTTACTTTCCTCTAATCAGAACATGAACGAATAAGTTAGTAGTGCAAACAAAGCACGAGTGTCGAGATGGAAATCTTCTGGGGACGCCCCTAATTTTCTGAGGTGACATAAAAGACGCAGAGACCTTATTCTTCACATGGAACGGGCAGTCATACGAAGGGAACAGATTGTATCAAGTTGAATATTTTATTAAATATTATTTTCCGCCTTTTCTTTTAACACGTTTTGCCTTCGTGTTCCTTTCTTAAAAAAACTGTAAAAGTTCCAATCGACGTGCACAGAGCGAAGGATTTGTCAAGTGTCACCGTGACTGCCGAGAGTCGAAAATAAAGTAAAAACCGTCGTTTAAAGTTTCATCCTGTTGGTTGGTAAAAGGTATTTAACAAAGAAACTGCACCACCTCAGCGGCACCGCCAAGAAGTGGCTTGGCCGTT
>NC_061854.1:22329857-22332357 GCF_019202785.1 Penaeus chinensis
CTCTCTCTCTCTCTCACTCATTCCTTACCCCCTTCTCTCTGTCTCCCTCTCTCTCTCTATCTGTCTATTTATCTATCTATCCATCTATCTACCTATCTATCTATCTTTCTTCCCTCTCTCTCTCTCTCTCTCTCTCTCTCTCTCTCTCTTTCTCTGTCTCTCTCTCTCTCTCTCTGTGTGTGTGTGTGTGTGTGTGTGTGTGTGTGTGTGTGTGTGTGTGTGTGTGTGTGTGTGTGTGTGTGTGTATAGTGGGTAGGTTCTTCATGCTCAGGGTGAAGTGAAGCGAAAGCGTGGTAACCTAGATAGTGTAAAGTGCTTTGCATGCCTTCTCGCTTGCAGCTGCCACCGCCAGACTCCCCTGCCAGCTCATAGCCTCTTCATCATCAAGACTTATGCAGTGCCCCCTCGTGGCCACCCATGGAAACTAGGTACCTCGCGGTCCTGGGCTGGCCAGATAATCTAAGATCCTGATGGGGTGCAGATGGAGTATTTTGAGCAGTTGTATGAGGTTGATCCACCAACAGTTAACTTGGACGTGGGTAATGTTGATGTCCTAAAGGTACGAAGTCATGGCCCCCAGGCGTGTTGACACGCCCTGGCTTCGTACTAACTCCTGTCCTCGTGCCCCCTGGGGTTAATGGGCAGCTGTGGGGAGCCAGGCCTTGCCAGTCTGCCTCCCCAAGAAAACCAAACTGGCAACAAACCATATAGCTGTTACCCCTGGGGGGAGAGCTAATATCCCTCCTACCCAGCAAGTAAGGCGGGCTGTGGGTCCCTCTGGGTTGGCGACCGCTGGGATTTGTGTAGGGAGCAGGGGTTACCCGTCGTCCCATCTACGTCCTGGCGGCCGCCAACCCGGCGTGAGGCTTGTGGGGGAAAGCCCCGGGAACCCCGCAGGTGGATTAAGGGACCTACAGCCAGCCAAACCCCTCTATATGGGGCAGGGTTGGTAGGGGTGGCAGAGGTGGTGCTCATCCAGAGTGACTGCCCGAGGTTAGATCTTAGCGGGCTGTCAGGGTGGGGGCTTAGAAAGTCCATTCCTTGCTACAGGATGATTGGTTACCACTTCTGTCAAAGGAATTGAAGCAGCTGAGAGTTGAGGTGGCTGCTCTCTCGGAGGTGAGAAGACCTGGCAGTGGCACGATTAGTGTGGGTGGCTACACTTATTACTGGTTGGGCAGCAGCGATGGCCACCATCTCCAGGGAGTAGCCATAGCCATCTCCAGCAGACTTCATCCCTCAGTAGTAGAGGTCACTCCAGTCAATGAGCGCATTATGATATTGAGACTGAAGCTTCTATTTGACTTTGTAGTGTACGGACATGTGTAGTCCCCAGGGGGCCCCACCTACCATGAAGGGTACCTTAAGGGCCAAGATCGCTCCCCACGAAGGTCAGTGGGCATCTGTAGGGTAAGCCCACCCCCTGATGTCAAATCCCCCACTACTGCTGCTGCTGCTGATGTCCTACGGGGAATATGACCTTGTGGGATGTCACAGCGGGAAATCTCTCAATGGCCTATGATAAGTGCAGCACATTTGAATTCCAAGAATAAATAAAATCACTAAAATCCAGGGAGGAAAAGAAAGGATAGGCTAGCAGAAGAACAGTATAAGATGCAGGAGGAGGGTAAAATGAAAGGGAAATATGCAGTAGAGGACATAGAAAGAAATGAAGTCAAGTAGAAGAACCACGAGGCTGCATATGATATATGGTGTATGTATAAGTGCAATCTTGCACGGTCCAGCTCCTATCTTTAATAATTACTGTCACTTAGGCTCAATACTTAACTTCTCCCGTCCTTTCAGGTTTCTTAGCTGGAGCTGTCGGCCACGTAGTATCACTTGTTATATGTATATCAAAATGCCAGAGGATGGAGTAAAGAAACACACACGCACATGCTGTGCACCCAATGGGCAATTACACACGGAGCGAGCATCATCTAAGAGGGGGGGGGGGGGGTGAGTACAGTGTGTCACGTTACAACTTCATTTCTCTTATTGCTGTGTGTGCTCCTACTGATGGAGATAAACTTGAGGTGAAAGAGATGCTTTATGCCAAACTTGCATCTGTGACAGACAGCTGTCCTCATCGAGATATTCGTATTGTTCTGGGTAACTTCAATGCAGTATCTGGCTGCAATCAAGCTGGCTACGATATGTCTGTCAGTCCTTATGGCTCAGGAGCTGATGCTGGCAGTGAGAATAGCCTCCTTTTCTGGGACTTTGCTAGGTCCCTGAAACTGATGACCCGCATTGTTGGGTAATGTGGCCTAGGAGATTGACCACATCCTTATTAGTACTCGATGAAGGATCTTCCAGAACTGTATGAATGCCGAGTTCTGTGGAACTGTTCATAGATTAGTTGTGGCTACTCTCTAGGTCAACTTTAGAACCCCCCGTCGCTATAATGAACACCCTAGGGTGCTTCATGTGGAAAGATTGAAGAAGGATGAGTGTGCCCGGGGGTTTGCTGAGGCTATTTCTGGTCATTTCACAGCAC
>NC_061854.1:22364857-22369857 GCF_019202785.1 Penaeus chinensis
AAAAACGTGAAAGTATTTTGTCCGTTTCTATGCGTCATCCCTCCGTTTTGTGCTTCACACCCACCTACGACGCAAGCGTATGTGCTTTACTTCGCGAGCCTTCGTCCCGGGTGCTTTTGTCAGCAGCTCCGGTGGATTACGCGAGGCCAACAAGTCCGGGAAGGTCAAAGGTCATCTCCATGACAGCGGCCCCTCCCGCTTCTTTGAATGTTGGTCTCTGCCATTCATCGTTGTCTCCAAGTAAAGGATACCCTTTTCTTCCAGGGTATCATGCTATCAATCGTTGTTTGTATTGCCATAATCAACCTGTCTTCCTATCTGTCTGTCCCTCCTGTAACTATGTTTATATATAGATCTACCCATCTCTGGATATCTGTCTTAATTTCCCTCTAGATGACTATATATTTATCTGTCTCACTCTTCATTTGTTTATCTATGTATCTGTCTATACATCTATCTGTCTATCTAGTATTATTATTATGTTAATATCATAATTATTAACATCAACATTATCGGTATTATCAGTATTATTTTTCCATTGTTTTTTCATTATTTATATTATCATTATCATTATTGATGTTACCATTATTATTGCTATGTCATTCTTAAACTTAATATTAATGTTATCATTATCATTATTATAATAATAATAATAGTTATTATTATTATTATTATTATTATTATTATTATTATTATTATTATTATCATTATTGTTGATATCATTATTATTGTTGATATTAATATTATTATTTTTATCATCATCATCATTAATATTATTACTATTATTATTGTTCTTGTTATCATTGTTATTACTATCGTTATTATTTTTCTTTTCCTTTTATTAGTATCATCATTATCATTATCAATATCACTATCACTATTATTGTTGTTGTTGTTGTTGTTGTTTTTATATTATTGTCATTGTTATCATTTTTATTATTGTTATTTTTATTATTATCATTATCATTATTATTATTATTACTATTATTATTATCATTTTATTATTATTATTATTATCATTATTATTATTGTTATTATTATCATTATTATTGTGATTATGATTATTTTATCATTATTATCATTATTATCATAATTATCATCGTCAGTACCATCGCCATATTATATTCATTGTTATTGTTATATTTATTGTTATTGATAGTTTTATTATTAGTATTGTAATAATAATTTTAATAATGATAATGATAATGATGATAATGATGGTGACGATGATAAGGAGGATTTATTATCATTACTCTTATTATTATTACTATTACTATTATTATTTTCATCATTATCCCTATTGTTATTTATATTATAACTCCATTATTATTATTATCATTATTATCATTATTATTATGATTATTACTGATCTTACCATTATTTTAATTATGCTAATAATAATGATAAGAATGAAATAATAAAATTGACATAAACAGTAATAGTAGCAGCATCATCATTATCATCATCATCATCATTATTATTATTATCATTAGTAGTAGCAGTAATAGTAGTAGTAGTATTACTATTATTATCATTATTATCATTATTATCATTATCATCCCTATTAGTGTTACCACGAGGCCGATGAAGTTCGGTCGCTCTGTGCGTGAGTTCGAATCCTGCCCAAATGGTCCGAGATTAACAGGAGAACCGGGGAACCGGCCTCCACCTGCTATTACCTTCTAAGGCAGGCACCGTCCGAGCCCTCGTGACGTAGAGCCAGATCATTTGTATCATTATCGTTCTTTTTATCATTTTCATTATTTTTTTATAAAGATAATAATTATTGTTATTATTTATATATTCATTTATTTATTATTATTATTGTTATTGTTATTATTATTATTATATTATTATTATTATTATTATTATTATTATTATTATTATCATTTTCATTGTTATCATTATTATTGTCACTAATATTGTTATCAATGTAATAATTATAACTGTTGTTGGTTTCATTATCAATATTATCATTATTATTATTAGTATTACTATTATTATCATTATTATTATCACTGTTTTGTTGTTTTGTTGCTGTTATTGGTGTTATTATTATTATTACTGTGATAATCATTATTATCATTATTATCTTTATCAATGGTATTATTATTGTTTTTATTAGCACTATCATTATTACTTTCATTAACATAATTGTCATTATCATCATTATGTAATTGACATTATTATTGTTATTATTTGTATTATTATCATTATTATTATTATTATCATCATTATTGTTATCATTATCATTACTATTATTACTATTATTATTATTATTATTGTTATTATTACTGTTATTATTATGACTATTATTATTGTAATCATTATTATCATTAATCATCATTATTATTATTATCATTATTATTTTTACTGTTAATATTATCATTATTATTTTACTATTATTATTATCATTATTATTATTATTATTATTAAAATTATTATTATTAATATTATTAATATCATCATCATCATCATTATCATCATCTTTATTATTATTTCCTTTCTCCTTCTCTTCCTCCTCCTTCTACCTTCCGCTTCTCCTCTCCCTGATCCTCTCCCTGTCCCTCTCCAACTACCTTTCCCTCCCCCCCCTACCCCCGCCACCCGACCTCACCCTCAAATCTTCTTGAAATTTACGCTTCCTCTCCCAAATTAAGTCTTACAACTGCCTCTTCCCACTTCCATCCTCTTCCTCCCAAGAGTCTCCATCGCACCCCCAGGCTCTTCCCTCTCTCTCCTATCTCCCTCTTTCCCTGTACCGTTCCCCCTCTGTTTCCCTTTCCCCATTTTCCTTTGCTCATTAAACTCACTACCTCTCCTTCTCTCCCCTCTAACCCTTTTCTGAACCCCATCTTTGTGTGTGTGTGTGTGTGTGTGTGTGTGTGTACGTGTTTTTTTTTTTTTTTTTTTTTTTTGTGTGTGTGTGTGTGTGTATTCTCATATGTTTATAATGTCAATGATCATCCTATTTTACACCAAAATGAAATTACTTTAAGTTGAGTTCGATTTCAGGCATAGGATGACATTTACGTTGTCAGTGATTAGCCCATTTTACGTTAAAATATAGGCTTAAAGTCTGCGGTCACATAGAATGTGATTTCATTATCATTTTTATTGCCAGGGTGGTAAATAAAGGACTAAACTAAACTAAATTTTGTATTATTATGATAATGATAATAATGATGATAATTACTTCTACTACTACTATTACTTTTATCATTATCGCCATTATTACTGTTGTTGTCATTATTATTAGTAGTAGTAGTAGTAGTAGTATTTTTTATTATTGTTCTTACTATGATTTTCATTATTATCATTATTACCGTTATTATAATATTCATTATTATTATCATAAGTATTATTATAATTCTTATTATCATTATCTTATTATTATTATTATTATTATTATTATTATTATTATTATTATTATTATCATTATTATTGTTATTGTTATTATTATTGTTGTTGTTGTTGTTGTTGCTGTTACTGTTGCTATAATCATCGTTATTATCATTATTATTGTTGTTGTTATTATTATTGTTATCATTGTCAATGAGTATTATTATTATTATTAATTATCAATATCATTATTATTACTGTTACTATTATTATTGTTATTATTATTATCAATAATGTATTAATGTATTCATTTCATTATATTTATTATCATGATCTGTATCATTATTATCATTATCATTTATATGACGTCTTTACCATCATTGTTTCTATTACAGTTATTACTATTCATCATTATTACTGCTCTTGCTGTGCTAGAGATTTTCATCTTTATTTATATTATATTAGTATTGCAACTGTGATTTTTAGCTTAATTCTCACTATTATTTCATTATTAACATTATTATTACTATAAATTCTTGTCGTTATGTCAGTGCTTTTAATTTGATTATTATCATTTCTGTTACGACTGTATAACTGTTGCTGTTGTTTTTATCATCATTATCACTATTACTCCTTTGGTTGATGTTTATACCCGTTGTGGTGGTGTCCCCCTTATTCTACTTTGTCAGAAATATCATTACCCTTGTTACTGCTCTAATATGTAGACTATTCATGTGAAAATCACTCCCTGTGTTAACCAGATGAAACCCAATATCAACGTCGCTCTTATCTTTTTTATCGCTCCCGTTGTCTTCCTCTACCCCCCCCCCCCCTTCCTCCTTCCATCACTTCTTATCAGCGGTTGTCTTCATTGGGCCTCCTTGTGACAACATTACCAACGCCGTCGGGCAGCTGTTGGCAGAGAGGGAGCGGCGTGGCATGAGGCTCGGTGAACCCGACGATTTATCACTTAAGTTATGTGGTCGCGCCCGTCAGACGAGCACAGCCTGCTTACGAGTTAGTGCTGTTACATGTGCTGGTTAAGGTGTCCTTGTGTTGGGGGGAGGGGAGATAATGTGGGAGGGGGAGGGGGGAGGTGTATGGAAAAGGAGGGAATTATGGTATAATGTTTTCCTTTTCAGTGGGGTAAGGGAATGGAGCGTGAATTGTATACCATTGTTTTCACTGGTATAGATTTCTTGCGTTTTTGTCTATGGATATAATGCATTATTGTGTCCGGGTCTGTGTGCGTCTTTTTAGTTTGTTTCATTTATTTGTCTTTGTTAATTTCCCCCCCTCTCTCTCTCTCTCTCTCTCTCTCTCTCTCTCTCTCTCTCTCTTTCTCTCTCTCTCTCTCTCTCTCTCTCTCTCTCTCTCTCTCTCTCTGTCTCTCTCTCTTTCTCTCTCTCTCTCTCTCTCTCTCTCTCTATCTGTCTCTCGCGATTATTACCATTATTATCATCATTGTTATTAACATTATTATTGTTGTTATCATTATCATTATTATTATTTTCATCTTTATTGTCATTATTATTATTGTTATTATTATTATTATCATTATCATTATCATGTCGATGTTGTTATTATTCTTATTCTTATTATTAGTATTAGTATTACTATTAATAGTATCATTATTATTATCATTATTATTATTATCA
>NC_061854.1:22387357-22389857 GCF_019202785.1 Penaeus chinensis
ATAATGATCATAGCTAATAAAATTATAATGATAATAGTAACAGTAATAATAATTACAGCAACAACAACACTAATAATAAAAATTATAATCATACCATCATAATAATGATTATCATTTATATCATCAATATCAGAATAATAGTTATTATTGTGTTATTATTATCATTATTATTATTATTATTGCTATTATTATTATTATTATTATTATTATTATTATTATTATCATTATCATTATTATTGTTGTTATTATCATCATCATCATCATCATCATCATCATCATCATCATCATTATTATCGTTATCATCATTATTATCACTATTGCTATTATCATTACTATTATAATCATTAGTATCATTATAAAAGTAATAATAACAGAAATAATGATAATGATAATGTTGATAATACTACTAATATTTTTGAAATAGTAATAATAATAACAATCTCAATAATGATGATAATAATAAAACAGTTATAGTAACAACAATAACAGCAACAACAACAACAACAATAATAATAATAATAATAATAGTAATCACAAAAGTGATAATAATAATAATAACAATAATAACAATAGTGATGATAATAACAATACTAATAATTGCAGTAATGATAATGGTTACAATAATAACAACGACAACAACAATAATAACAATCATCATCATAACAATAATAATGATAATAATATTAATGGTAATGATGGCCATGACGATAGAAATAAGGATAATAATGATAATAATAGTAATAAGGATGATAATGATAATGTTAATATTAATAATAATAATAATAATAATAATAATAATAGTAATAATAATAATAATAATAATAGTAATAATAATAATAATAATAATAATAATAATAATAATTATAATAAGAACAATAAATATCTTATTCCTAATAGTAATGATAATTATACATAATAATAATGATAATAATAGTAATAATGATATAGATAATATGATAATGATAATAATAGTGATATAGATAATATGATAATGATAATAGTGATAATAACAATATTGATCCTGAGAGTAATAATAATAATAATGATAGAAATAATGATCATAATGATAATGATGATAATAATAGTAATGATAACACCATTAACAATATCAACAACAATACTACCACTACTACTAATAATAATATTAATATGAAAATAATAATTACAATCGTAATACGATTAACAATATCTATTATAACAATAACAATGATAATGATAATAATAATAATAATAATAATGATAATAATAATTGTAGCGGGGCGTAGAGCAAGTAGATTTTTATGTGTCTGGTTGAGTTCAGGCTCGACCGAGAATAAGTGAACAGATGTAAGGTTCCAGGCCTACGTCACGCTGCCACCACCCGATTAGTAGGTTCGGGAACCGTGTGTGTTGTGTATGGGGGTGTGAATGTTGTATGAGAAGAGGGTGGAAGGAAAATACAGAATATGTGTGCTGAATGTTGGATGTGTAAGTGTGTAAATGTGAAAAGGGAGATAGCGTAGGCTGAGCGTCTGCGTGGACGTGTATGAAAGAAAAATGCAAGATCATAGAATTCTTCCTCTTCCCTTCGGGTTGAGCATCCACCTGCTGGCAGTGGGAACCCAGATGTAGTAAAGTTATGATCTATTCTAGGATATCAGCTTAATATACTCTGATTTGTCTAGCCTTTTTACAGCCTTTCAGCGTTGCGAGATAGAGTAACCAGCAATGTGCTGTTTAGGAGACCCAAACCCAAGAACGTTAAGCATTCAGCTTTAGTCAAAACCAGAACTTAACACCGATGTCATTTGTTTTACTGACTGGGACTGAGTGAAAGTTCTATGACGGTATGATATTTATTGAACAAATTGCACTCATTAGGTAGGTCTACAAATAATTCAGTCATGAGAAATTTTGATAGTTGCTTACATCACCAATTTAATCACAGCGGGGGTGATGCACGTGGAAATCAACACCAGATGTAAAAAAAAATACTCACGAACATTTGCCTCTAAGTTGGCGTCCCAACTCCGTAAGTATTTTTAAGCAGAGTATTAGCACGAAAAGAAATACACCAAACCCTAATTTAAACAAGTTAATCTCCAACCCAGAATGGAGATTAACATAAAAAGAATAGTGCAGAGGAACTCTAAATAAAAACACTTGTGTAACGAAAGGAAAACGTGGTGTAAGAAACAATTTAGTGCGGAAGCCAAATAAAAAAATAAAACACCAAAAGGGCATAGATCACGAAGACTGCCTGAACACCCACAAGGTCAGGCAGGAATCGACCAAGGCAAAGTAAAATAAAAAACAAACATAGCAAAGACAAGCTAAAATGGCCCTAAAAATACGGGCGAGAATGTGGAAGATTTTTCTCCCAGGAGGTACGGATCCTCAAGCTGGGGAAAAGGAAAAAGAAACAAAGAAACAAACAATCATAAAAACAACAACAACAACAAAAAAGTAATAACTCAGCTTGAATTAGGAAATGGCACACTGGAGGTACGGATCCTCAAGC
>NC_061854.1:22412357-22414857 GCF_019202785.1 Penaeus chinensis
GTGCGGATTTGCACGGATTTGATAAAGTTGAGCTAATCACACACACACACACACACACACACACACATATATATATGTATCCTAACTTTATCGAATCCATGCATGTGATAATCTTTTTTTTTTTTTTTTCTATTTTTTCAACAGCCATTCATTCCACTGCAGGACATAAGCCTCTCTCAGTTTACTATTGAGAGTTTATATGGCAGTACCACCCTTGGATGGATGCCCTTCCTAATCAACCGTGGTTCGGCGCGCTAACACTTGTACCACGGCGGTGACTTCCCCGACGACACCTGCGTTCGACTTCTCAAAGAGCGCAGGCATTTTTACGACCGCCGCGACGGGGAATTGAACTCCGGACCACGAGGGTCGGAGTCCATTGCTCTAACCATTGGACCATCGCATCAGTCATATATATACATATATATGTATGTATGTATATATGTATATATATATATATATATATATTCAAATATATACATATATATGTATATATATATGTATTTATATATATTCATATATATATACATATATATGTATATATATGGTATAAAAACCCACACTGTAAAACTAGATTTAATTGAAAAAGAGACTACAGTTTCGGAATCCACCTGGATTCCGAAACTGTAGTCTCTTTTTCAATTAAATCTAGTTTTACAGTGTGGGTTTTTATACCATAGTATCAACACGGTAGTGTGTTTTCTCCCTTTCATGTATATATATATATTCATATATATATATATATATATATATATATATATATATATATATATATATATCCGTGTGCATTTGCACAGATTTGATAAAGTTAGGCTAGTCTTACATATACATATACATATACATATATATTCATATATATACATATATATATATATATGTATACATATATATGTATGTATATATGTATTTATATACATATATATATATATGTGTGTGTGTATATATATATAAGTATGTATATAGATATATAATTATATAAATTGTGTGTGTAAATACAAATATATAAATATATATAAACATATATATACATATATATGTCTACATGTGTGCATATATATGATTATATATAAATATATATACGTATATATATACACATGCATATATATATATATATATATATATATATATATATATATGTTGACACCAGCCTTGAAGTCCGTCTGAGTAAAGCTAAGGGTGCATTGTCGTGGTGGAAGAGAACGCGTTGATAAAGCTTTCCAGGGCGTTTTTCTGAGATTTTTTGAGTTTTCTCAAAACGCATTCATAAAAAGCAGATGTTATTGTTTTCTAAGGAAGTCAACCAGCAACATCCCCTCTGCGTCACAGAAGACAGTGGCCGTGCCCTTTTATGTTGAGCACTAAGATTTTACTTTGACTTTTTCACTTCTAGCCCTGAGCAATCATTACTTTGATTGAATTTTGTCCTCGAGGTCGTACTGGTAGAGCCCTCTTCATCCCCTCTCACAATTCTCTGCAGAAAAGCTTCAGAGTCCTCATCCCACTTATTCAAAATTTCCATTGAAAGATCTACCTTTGTTTGCTGCTGATCTGGGCGCAACAGCCTAAGGACCCATCAATGGGAAAGCTTGCTCAGCCCCAAACTCTCCACAGACTTGTGTGTGCAGAACCCACAGAGGTGTTGAGTGTGTTTGAGTCAATGGTTATACGTCTATCCTTTTCAATCATGTCGCGAACAGAATCAATGTCTTCCTCACAAACTGCGGGCCTCGCCGTTTCTTCCACTTCTGAACCGACTTATGCATTTGTAGGTTGTTGAGTTCTTTGGGGCATTGTGACCATAAACCTGTTCCAGAGCGTCAATGATTTGCCTATTCTCTCAACCGAGTTCCCCCATGAATTTGATGTTTGTCCTGGCCTCGACTTTGGTGGATTCCATGTTGCTTGAATGGTGCCTGACTTCCAACTGGCCGCGATGCGCTATTACCTACATTTAAGGGTTATATATATATATATATATATATATATATATATATATATATATATATATATGTGTGTGTGTGTGTGTGTGTGTGTGTGTGTGTGTGTGTGTGTGTGTGTGTGTGTGTGTGTGTGTGTGTGTGTGTGTACATATATATATATATATATATATATATATATATATATATACCTATATGAATATATATATATATATATATATATATATATATATATGTGTGTGCGTGTGTGTATGTGTATGAATGAATATATACAAACACACACACACACACACACACACACACACACACACATATATATATATATATATATATATATATATATATATATATATATATAGATAGATATATATGTATATATATGTTTGTGTGTGTGTGTCTATCTAATTAAATATCTATCTGTTTATCTATTTATTTGTTTGAGTATCTGTCTGCCAATCTCTGTGTATCTACAGGTTTATCTATCGACTGTCTATCTATTTGTGTTTATCATCCTAATCTCTCTCTCTCTCTCTCTCTCTCTCTCTCTCTCTCTATCTATCTAT
>NC_061854.1:22424857-22427357 GCF_019202785.1 Penaeus chinensis
CAATTAGTATTGGTGTTGGTGTTATTATTATCATCATTATTGTTATTATTATTATTATCATTATTATAATTATTATTCTCATTATTATTATTATTATTATTATTATTATTATTACTATTATCATTATTATTATTATTATTATTATTATTATTATTATTATTCTCATAATTATTATTATCGTAATCAATAATAATGATTATGATTATTATCATTGTCATCAATACTATAATCATTATCATCATTATTATTATAATTATAATCATTGTTACCATTATCATCATTGCATATAACAGTGATAGTAATGATAACAATAGTAATAATAATAATAATAACAGTAATAATAATAATGTTAATAATAATAATAATAATAATAATGATAATAATAATAGTAATAATAATAATAATGATAGCAGAAATAATAATAGAAATACCATTTAGTAATGCTAGTAGCAGTAATAAGAACCATAAACATAATGATACGATAATATTGATGATAATAGTAGAAATAATGATAATGATGATAATAATAGTGATAATAGTAATGATCACAATAATGATAATAATAACAAAAAAATAATAATGATAATGATAATAATAATGATAATAATATAATAATAATAATAATGATAATAATAAAAATAATAATGATAATAATAATGATAATAATAATAATAATAATAATGATAATAATAAAAATAATAATGATAATAATAATAACAATTATAACAATAATAATAATGATAATAATAATAATAATAATAATAATAATAATAATAATAATAATAATGATAATAATAATAACATTAATGATAATAATAATAACAATAATGACAATAATAATAATGATAATAATGATAATAATAATAATGATAATAATAATAATAATAATAGTAATAATAATGATAATAATAACATTAATGATAATAATAATAATAATAATAATAATAATGATAACAATAATAATGGTAATGATGATAATAGTCATAATAACAATGATAATGATAATATGAATAATAGCAATTATAATAGTGATAATGACAATGATAAAGATGATGATAATAATAATAATAGTAATAACAATGATAATAATAATAATAATAATGATAATAATAATGATAATGATAATAATAATTATAATAATGATAATGATAATAATAATAATAATAATAATAATAATAATAATAGCGATTACTATTAGTAGTACTAGTATCATCATTATCATTATTATCATTATCATTTGTAATAATAATAATATTAATAATAATAATGATAATAGCGATAATAATAATAATGTTGTCATTATAACTATTGCCATTCTTATGCCATAATAATAATAACAATGATCACAGTAATATTGAGCATAACAATAGTAATAGCAATAATAATAATAAGAAGAAGAAGAAGAAGAAGAAGATGTAATAATAATAATAATAATAATAATAATGATATAATGGTAAAGATGATGATCATCATAAAGATTGCTTTGATAAAGATAAAACGTAATAGCAATCATGGCATTGATGATAACTTCAAACCTAATATTGATAACAAGTATAGCAAGAGGCTTTCCTCAGAGTATTATATCGGAAGCCTCCAAAGAGTTGGCAAAGTGTTCTACTCACAATCGTGCGTCTTTTGGCCGAGCAAAATCCGAATTACTGGTATAGGGTAACTTTTCTCGACGAGCGATATCAGCCCTTTTGCAGTCAACGCACGGGAGGTTTCCGTCTGACCCCATCAACTGGTTCTGAGAAAAGGTGCTTGAGTAGATTTCTGTGACGAATTCCTAAATGAATGGTTCACTTCGGAGTGAACATGCACACTTCATGAACTTAACACAGGCAGTAGGATATCGAAGAGGACGAGATCGAAGATGTCGCTAAGATGAAGATTATATCCTTAATTGATCAACCATGCATTGGGGCACAACGCAACCTGAACTTTCATAAATCCATCAGGAGACAAGGCAATGACAGTTCATGCATGACCAACGCTAAAATGAACGTATTCATGAGCGTTTATTAAGTGTCTTCCTCTGTTGCGTTGACCTGAATTAACCATAAAACAGTTTACTGCGTTTCCTTTATATTCTCACACATAAACTGCAATCTCAATCTATTCACGTGATGATAAATTATACTAAAGTTTCTTGGGACTTAACAGGGAAGCCTTTGCACAACTTTTTGAAGAATGCGAGCTAGTTTGATCATTCTGGTGTTCATCAATATGTACCTGTAGTTTCCTTTTGTTTCTTAGGCACTGCGTTTGTTGATTTTCATTTTCCTGTATTCATTACCGTAACCATTATTGGTGTCATTACTTTTATGCCATTTATCAACATATCTGTCATTGTTATTATTATGATTACTTTTATTACTGGTATTATTATTATTATCATCATCATTATAAGTGTGATTATCGTTACTACTATTAGTAGTAGTAGTAATAGTAGTAGCATCGTTATTATTTTAATATTATTATTATTATTATTATTATTATT
>NC_061854.1:22434857-22437357 GCF_019202785.1 Penaeus chinensis
TCTCTCTCTCTCTCTCTCTCCTCTCTCTCTCTCTCTCTCTCTCTCTCTCTCTCTCTCTCTCTCTCTCTCTCTCTCTCTCTCTCTCTCTCTCTCTCTCTCTCTCTCTCTCTCTCTCTCTCTCGTCTCTCTCTCTCTCTCTCTCTCTCTCTCTCTCTCTCTCTCTCTCTCTCTCTCTCTCTCTCTCTCTCTCTCTCTCTCTCTCCGTCTCTCTCTCTCTCTCTCTCCGTCTCTCTCTCTCTCTCTCTCTCTCTCTCTCTCTCTCTCTCTCTCTCTCTCTCTCTCTCTCTCTCTCTCTCTCTCTCTCTCTCTCTCTCTCTCTCTATCCCTCGCTGTCTCCCTGTCCCATCCTCTCCCGCGAGGCGCAATGTCACGATACATTTCTCCCTCAGATCAAACCATTACTTCCAACAACTGTTCCATGTGTCTCGGTATGTTGCTCGAAGTCTACTGTATCCTGGTGTATTGTATTGTATCAGGATAGGACTACACCGCGTCTGTGTCATTTTGCTTTGTTGTGTTTATCTTTTGACTTATGTTCGAGTTTTGCTTATGTGTTTCTACTTGGAAGTATGTTACACTGTAAATAATATAGGCTTTTTGCTGGATTGAAGTTGATAATGATAAATATGATAAAAATGATAATGGTTATCATGGAGATGGTAATAATAATGGTGATAATAAAGATAATCAAATAATGATAATGATAATAATAATAGTAATAAAAATAATAATAACAATGATAATAACAATAACAAAAATGTTAAGCACAATGATAAAGATAAATAAATAAATAAAAAGGTATTAAGAAAATTTTATTGATAATGATAGGAATGATAATAATAATAATAATAAAAAATAATACTATTGATAATAATGATAATACTTCTACTACTACCATTAATAATAATAATAATAATAATAATAATAATAATAATGATAATAACAACAACAACAACAATAATGATAATAACAATGATAATAATAATGATAACAGTGAGAATGATGATAATGATAATGATAATAGTTATGATTATTATCATTATCATAATGATAATAAAAGTAGTAAAAAAGGTAATAATAATAATAGTAATGACTGTAATAAGTACAATAGTAATTTGATAGCAATAACAGTAACAACAATAATAGTGAAAATAATAATAATTATAATAATAATAATAACAATAATAATGATAATAATAATTATAATAATAATAATGATGATAATAATAATAATAATAATTATTATTATTATTATTATCATTACTATTATTACAACAGCAACAACAACACAACAATAGTAATAATGATAATAATGATAAAAATAGTGTAACAGATGCACTGCGGCAAAACAAAGCTTAATTTACCCTCAATACGGATGGTATTCATAACGCATAAAGCAATCTGGTGCTCCTTTGTCGTCCATCTTCGGGACAGCATCTGTTCAAAAGAGAAAAGTATTTTTTTTCTTCTTTTTGTGTTGTAGAAGAAAGAACAACGTCGTATCAGGAAAAAAGGCAGTTTTTTCCCTACGCATGCTATGAGGATTGATTTCGTTTCCATAACGGCGATGGAGGTGATTGCCTCTCGTATGATAGCATTGCCGTTGTTTTTAGGTGGTTTCGGTGTTATCATGATTGGTATTACCACTGCTACTATTACTTCTTAGTTAGCGATTATGTTCTTGTTCTTCTTATTGTTATTATTATCATTATTGTTATTATATTATTGTTATAATAATAATAATGATAATAATAGCAATAATAATTATTATTATTATTATCATCATTATTATTGTTATTATTATTATCGTTATTATTGTTATTATCATTATTATTATTATTATCATTATTATTATCATCATTATCATCATCATCATCATCATTATTATTGTTATCTTTATTGTAAGCATTATTTTTGTTATTGTTATTGTTATCATGATCATCATATTATTATCATTATTATTATTAGCATCATTATCATTATTATTGATGTGGTTGTTATTGTTATCATTTCTATCTTGATTATTATGTTATCATTATCAGTGTCTTTACTACTATTTTTCTTATCATCATCATCATCATCCCCATTATTATTGACATTATTATGATTATGATTATAGTATTATGATCATTATTAACAACATTACTGGCACTGTCATTAGAGGTAAGTGCTAGAGCGCGTGCTTTGCAAGTCGAGGGCTCGTGTCCGGTCGCCACTTTTAGTCGACTCGGCTGAGAGTGAGAACTGGTCTGCTGGCGCCATCTGGCTGGGGTCAAAGTCGGAACGGAAAGGAGCTGGTTATGTTATGGCTGTTATTGCTACCATCATCCTTTATACATATATATATATATATATATATATATATATATGAATATATATGTACCGCAGAAAGTGTTATATACAAACAAGCGACATAAGTACGTTTGCAAAAGATAAAATATTACACAATTAAATAAAAATTTAAAAATGTGTATATATATATATTTTTTTTTAATAGTAT
>NC_061854.1:22449857-22452357 GCF_019202785.1 Penaeus chinensis
TGGCAGCATTCGCCCAAGTGGCAGCGTGAATGCGAACCAACTCCCCGTATATACTCCAAGGCATTATCGTGTGAAAATATTGTCAAATAAATTATTTAGATCGAATAAAACAGTGAAAAGAGATTATTAAGATTCAGTAATATTCACAAGCTTAATCTAACATGTAAAATCTGTAAAACTGGATTATATCTAATATAAAGCTGGTTTACATTTAATATAAAACTGGTTGATATTTAATATAAAACTGGTTGATATTTAATATAAAAATGGCTTATATTTGATATAAAACTGGTTTACATCTAATATAAAACTAGTTTATATTCAATATCAAAAACAAAGAATTATGTCCAGCTCCGATCCACAGTGAAAATATTCAGGAAAACAGAACGTAACTTGTATTTTTTCCTGTGTGATGAGATTTCCTGCTCAATGTGGCTTATATTCATAAAGTTCGTGACGTCATTAAGAATGTCACCAAATCATGATAAAAAAGACATTCGTAATGAGATAAAAGAGAGAAAATTAGATACTTAATGTAGAGAAGGCAGAATGAAGCACAAGAGATAAAATATCATGTTAAAATAGACATTTCTGAAAATGAAAAAACATCCTCAGACAGGAAAAAGTGACAAAAACAAAATAAGAAATATTTGATAATTTGAGATAATATAAGTGACCATCAAGCTCACAGACGAAGCGAGAAATAATTCGTGTATAGAGGAATCACAGATGACAGGACGGGGTCAAACAGCAAAGCCAAGACCCAACGTACAGTAAGCGTTGACCGGGCGGTGAGGTGTCAGGGCGCGCGAGATGCGGGCGGCTGACGGGGAGGCGAGGAAAACGTGACAGGCTGTGGGATGCCAGCTTACATTATCATTATTTTTATCATTATTATATATTTTTGTTACTATTACCATTATTATTACTAGTAGTAGTAGTAGTACTATCATTATTATTATTTCATCATTATTATCGTTGTCATTATCATTATTATTGCTCGTATCATTATTATTGCTCGTATCATTATTATTATTATTATTATTATTATTATTATTATTATTATTATCATTATAATTATTATTATTATTATTATTATTATTATTATTATTATAATCATCATCATAATTATCATTATTAATATTATTATTATCACTATTATTAGTAAAATGAACATTATAATCATTACTATCACTATTACTATTATTAAAATTATCATTATTATTGTTATTATTATTATTATTATTATTATTATTATTATTATTATTATAATCATAGTACTAATCTTGATATCATTATTATTAATTTTATGATAAATATTATTGTTATTTATATTATTACTATTATTAGCATTTTTATTGTTATTATTACTAGCAGTAGTAGTATTGGCACTATTATTATTATTATTATTATTATTGTTGTTGTTTTTATCATTATTATTATCATCATCATTATTATTCTCATCCCCATTATGATTATGATTATGATCATGATTATTATTATCAATATTATTATGGTTTTTATTATTACCATTATCATTATCCGTAACATTATCAGTATCGTTATCGTTAGTAGTAGTAGTTGTTGTAGTAGTAGTAATAGTGGTATTTTCATTATCATCATCATCATTATTTTTATTTTTGTTGTTGTTGTTGTTGTTATTACTTTATCATTAGTAATAGTATTATTATCATCATCATTATTAATATTATTGTTATCATCATTATTGCTATTGTTATTATTGTTATTATCATCATCATCATCATTATAATTACAATAGTTATTATAAATATAATAATAATAATTATTATAATCTTTATTATTATTATCATTTATCACTTTTATTGCTATTATTACCATTATTATTATTAATGTTAGGATATTTGTTCAATTCAAAAGCAATATTATTACTATAACCAGTAGCATTTATATTTTAACATGGTTAATAAAAGGTTAACAGTCAAATAACATTCAAACCCACATTGAAGTGTTCTGAAAAGTTTTGCAAATATGACGCACGTATTTGTAGGGTTCACTAAAGCATCGTATTTCATTTCATTACTCGAATCGTTATTGTTTGGAAGATTTTTTTTTTCTTTTTTAATAAGGGTGTCAGACCCGTATTGCCGTCTTTCTGCCTTGTGTTCCAGGCAGTGAGAGCATTGACAGGTGGATCCACAATGAGACTTCATTTAATCTTCTGTGAGCTTACATTTTTTTTTTTCTCACCTCTTCTCACGCCTCTGCGCACTGTGTTGTTACCGAAATGATGGCTAACGTTTTATCACCGAACCGTTAAGCCCTCGTAACCTCAGGATACATTTTTATTTAAAGTAGAGTGCTATATCTATACAATTTCTTGGTAGGTTATAAATCAATATTGTTGACACGGGATATGAAGTCGTTTGTATTACTATCCTCTAAATAATGTTATGTGAAATAACATGATTTTTTCCAATTAGAGGAACTTAATTTCTTATTCATGAAAAAAATATATATA
>NC_061854.1:22459857-22462357 GCF_019202785.1 Penaeus chinensis
GTGTGTGTGTGTGTGTGTGTGTGTGTGTGTGGTGTGTGTGTGTGTGTGTGTATTTGTTTGTGGGTGTGTGTCTGTGTTATATTTCTTTTAATATGCAATTATTCGTATGCATATTCACTCGCAACTCTGTATTCTCGCCTTCCATCACAATTCACAATTTGACAAAGAAAACAGCTGAGTACATGAAAAAGCTTCTCCCTCGACCAGTGCCAGTGCCAGTGCCTCGCGCTGTATTATAGTGTCATCAAATATACATACTCAAACCAACATGTAAAAAAAAAATCTGATAAAGTTTTCCATTTTCGCTTTATGTTCTTTCTTGCTTGCTTGGTTTCTGAAAGGATTAAATGTAACAAGTAGGATATAAGATGTAACAGGCTTCCCTGGCAGAACGCTCACTTGAGTGATTATTAAACGTATATTTTTATGCTTATTTTTTAAAGATCATAACCTTTCAAAGCCATGGATCCCCGACTATAACAGAAGTGCGATCATGCTAACCATCTCAAATATATATGTACTCCTAACGAATTCCTCAGATCTTCAGACTCAGCCGCTGCGACGTCTCCCATAGTAGTTTCTCAATTAAGCCCGTAAAGGAATCCCTCCCAGAAAACTTTACATCTCAGTGAGCAACGTCCTCAGCACGAGTTGTTTACGTATATTGTCCTCGGGAGTATTTAAGTTGCGTTATTCAGCGGGCCGAGGTGGACTCCGAGGAACAATATGAAGAAACAGCAGTCCCCCCTCCAAGCCGCGGCCGCTTTCTAATGTTCCCGTTTTTCATATCCAGCCGCAGTGTTGCCACGGTCTTCTGCCGCTTGTATGAAGGAGCTCTCTAACTACGGGTTCATTGCGTGCTGGTAATACTTGCTCTGGGGATTCGGAGAGGGTAGTTGTTTCCAGTGGTAAGGCTAGGCCTCTTGCGCTCTTTCTCTCTCTCTCTCTCTCTCTCTCTTCTCTCTCTCTCTCTCTCTCTCTCTCTCTATATATATATATATATATATATATATATATGCATTATGTGTCCATTAATTGAAGCATTTAGTGAAAGGAAAGAACATGTTATATCTTTCATTTAGGATTACAAACTATCTGATATATTTGGAAAATATGTTAGTTTTGCCTGATACAGGCAGTGACAACCTTTCATATACATTCGTGATACTGAAGATCATGCATTTCATGTTAATGTTTAGTAACTGTATTGTAACATGTTATGTGATATTTAATTTGTGAATTTGTTAAAATCACTTAGGCATAGTCTCTATGCCTATCGATGTATATGAATTTAGTATATATACAGTGAATAAACTTGTCAAATTCTCCCTCTCTCTCTCTCTCTCTCTCTCTCTCTCTCTCTCTCTCTCTCTCTCTCTCTCTCTCTCCCTCTCTCCCTTTCTCTCTCTCTCTCTCTCCCTCTCTCTCTCTCTCTCTCTCTCTCTCTCTCTCTCTCTCTCTCTCTCTCTCTCTCCCTCTCTCCCTTTCTCTCTCTCTCTCTCTCCCTCTCTCTCTCTCTCTCTCTCTCTCTCTCTCTCTCTCTCTCTCTCTCTCTCTCTCTCTCTCTCTCTCTCTCTCTCTCTCTCTCTCCTCTCTCTCTCTCTCTCTCTCTCTCTCTCTCTCTCTCTCTCTCTCTCTCTCTCTCTCTCTCTCTCTCTCTCTCTCTCTCTCTCTCTCTCTCTCTCTCTCTCTCTCTCTCTCCTCTCTCTCTCTCATCCAACGGGACTCCTGCAGCTGTCCCGCACACAGCTCAGAAACTACCAGTTGCGCCGTTAATCGTAAGCTGGTCATGTCCGGTACTCTAAACTTTATATCAAGTTTTTTAAACGCTGTAACCTCTTCTTTTCACTTTCATGAACTCCGTCCTCTTTTAAAGTACAAAAATAGATCATGTGCTTATATAAGTAATAGGCGCTCTAATTGATCCATTCCAGGTATTAAATTCATTGACTGGCATTTCGTGTCATTTTGTAAATGTCATTTCACAACTCTGCCAGGCAATAAACCAGGGAGTTATTAGCAGTTCAACAATATATCAGCTTTATATTTTCTGGTTGCCATTTGGAAGTAGGCAAGAGAGGCACAAAATCCCCGCAAGGGCACTGCAGGAATCCCTGACACTTAACTGGGCACCAAAATAAATTCAACTAAATATTATAGGGAAGCTAAGAAATATCACTTTCAGCGAAGGTCACATAAAACAAAATCTTTTAGGGGGACTCCTTTAAGACTGTCCACTAATTCATCGTTGCATGTAATATTTTGATTTCACTGACTTCCGATAAAGAGACACTAACGTTGGAAGTGCTATAACGAATCACCTCTATTCACGAGCTGGATCTGATGCGAAAACCCGCATCAGGAAAAGCTGTCTGTCTCATGTCTGACGTTGTTATTGATAATCGTCGTTCGAGCTTCCTTATACATCCACTCATGTGTAACCTTTGAAGAGTGGAAAAGCGGTCCATTACTGACGACTCGCCATACAACACAGCTCCGG
>NC_061854.1:22472357-22474857 GCF_019202785.1 Penaeus chinensis
GAATCAACAGAGCAAGAAATAGAAAGTTTTATGATCAAGTCGAAGAAGCATACAGTTAATGTAAATCACAAGATGTAAAGATTGTTATGGGCGATCTAAATGCAAAAGTGGGAAAGGGAAGAAATGGAAATGTAGTGTGTTCATACGGCCTGGGAGAAATAAATGAAAGAGGTGAAAAAGGGATAGAGTGGTGTTCTGAAAATGATCAGGTTTTTACCAACACATGGTTTGAACATCCGCCAAGAAGGCTGTACACAAGGAAAAGTCCAGGCGGCAGAGGTAGAAATCAAATTGATTACATAACTGTCAACAAGAGGTTCAGGAACGCGGTAGGGCAGGCAGAAACATACCCCGGTGCGGATTGCGATAGCGACCATAACCCAGTAGTTGCAACAATCAAGATCAATTTGAAGAAACAAAAACCGATGAAGACTAAAGAAGGAGATTTAGACCTCGAAAAATTAAAATATCCCAGAATCAGAGAAGCTTTCCAACTGGAAATTAAAAAGATATGCACATTTATCAAGTGAAGAGAATATTGATGCAAATTTTCGTTTTCCGAATTGTAAACACAATGAAAGGAAGTGCAACAAAAAATAATTCCTGCAAGGGATAAAAAATAAAAAAAGAAATGGACGAATAAACAAATTCTAGATCTCATGGATGAAAGGGGGAAATGGAAACAAAAATCAGAAGAAAAATATAGAATATTAAGTGAAATAATCAAGAAGAAATGTCTAGAAATAAAGTGGTTAAATGAAAAGTGTGAAAGGATAGAAAGACTGAAGAATGCAGGTACTAAAGAAATATACAGGGACATCAAAAAATAACAGGCAAGAAATTGTGCAGCGCTAGTGGATGTATAAAAGCTAGAGATGGTACACTTAGAATGGAAAAAAAAGATATGGTCAAAATACATAGATCTTTTTGCAGATGGAAGGGGTAACAAATCATCCATCAGAGACGAAAATATAGGACCGGTTTTAATAGACCGGTGTAGACCAATCACAGATTGAAATGATAGAAGCTTCAGGGATTTTAGGAAAAGACAAAGTGAAGGTAATGATTAATTAAATATACAAAACAGGAAACATACCCGTAGACCTACTAAGATCAATTTTCACAGCAATACCGAAAAAAAACTTAGGCAACGGAATGTGAATTCCATAGAACAAAAAGTCTAATTGGTCATGTCAAAATCCATTAAAGGATTTTAATGTACAGAGAAAAGGGTAAAAGCAGAGATTGGAGACAGTCAGTGCGGTTTTGTGGAGGGAAAATGCAATTTTTCTACTAAGCACAACAATAGATTTCACAAATGTTTTTGATAAAGTTCAGCACGAGAAGTTATTTAAAATTCTACGTAATATAATTATAGACGGAAGGGCTTTGAGGATTATTAGAAACCTTTATTGGGAACAAGAAGCAAACATTAGACATGTAGTTGAACTAGGTGAGTGGCCAAAGATTAAGAGAGGTATCAGGCAGGGATGTGTCCTGTCCACAGAATTATTTTCTCACTACATATTTTAAGGAAATTAGACAGCCTACCGGGAATCAAGATTAGAGGCAGATGCATCAACAACATACGATATGCAGATGACACTGCACTGATAGAAACAAATGAGAAGGACCTCCAGACACTTGTAGATAAAATGGTGGCAGAAAGCGAGAACATGGGACTTACCTTAAACAGCAAGAAAACATATACAAGGGTAACACCAAAGAAAAAAGATACAATATCAAAATAGCAGACAAAGTATTGCAACAAGTGAACAAATTTGATTACCTGAGAAGTATCATAACCGAAAATTCAAGTAGCAATGTTGAAATTAAAACAAGGATAGGGGCGGCAAAAGAAACTTTCGGGAAAATGAGAAACATTCTCACAAACAGGAAAATGCCATTTAGTGTAAGAGCTAGAGCACAAAAATGTTAGGCTCGGCCGGACTTGAAATATGGGTGCGAAACGTAAAAGCGTATAGAAAGTTTTGAAACGTGGTCTTTAAGGGGGATGGGAAGAATTAGCTGGACTGAAAAATGAAAAAGTAACGACAGGCATAGGATGGAAGAGACAGCTTCTCAACGAAGTGAAAGAACAGCAAATGAAATTTATAAGGCACATTTTCAGAATTAACGAGTTAGAGCGTCTAATCCTAACAGGAAGAGTAGAAGGAAACCGGGCACGAGGGAGACAAAGACAGAAACAAATGGATACCAACAAGAACTGGTCAGGAGCAAGGGACAATATAGAGCTCATACGCTGGTGTCAAAATAAAGATGTTTGAAGGTCTGTGATCGCCAACGCTATATATATATATATATATATATATATATATATATATATATATATATACACACACATATATATATACACACACACACGCACGTCATTTATTCCACTGCAGGACATAGGCCTCTCTCAATTCACTATTGAGAGGTTATGTGGCAGTGCCACCCTTGCCTGATTGGATGCCCTTACTAATCAACTGTGGTTCGG
>NC_061854.1:22479857-22482357 GCF_019202785.1 Penaeus chinensis
GATATATATATACATATATATATATATATATATATATATACATATATATATATACTGTAGATTCTCCGATGTATTTCTGACGAAGATATAATTGAAATTGAAATCAGTCAAATACATTTCTTGTATTGTGTCTCATTCATACCTTTTCTACATTTGTCAATATGAATACAGTTCATGTATATATTTATATATCCATATTTAACCCAATGCCGTCGGGGAAAATGAACAAAAAATGGGGAAAATGCTGTGCCCATTTTCTATATTTTTTGTGAAATGTCTGCTCATAGATGGCTCTGCTAGTGCTTAGCCACAAAGGAGTCAATCAGTAGACCTTGTGACCATACGTGATTTGAATTGGCGGGAAAAACGTGTTTTTTACTAGTGCTATGGATATCGATGGTGTTATTTTTATTATAAACATTATAATTATTATAATGTTTTTTAATATTAGTAACAGCAAAATAAGATAATGTAAAATATTTCGTAAATCAAAGAAAAGGGTGAACGGGCGAGACGGGCAGTACTCCTAACTGGCTCATTGGTGAATTAGTACAAGTATAGCCATCTATGTGTATAAACAATCAAACAAGTACTAACAGTGGGCAAAGCACGTGTCTACCCGTCGTATCCGTCGGCAAGGGGATATATAGATAGATAGAACGAGAGAGAGATGTATACATTTGTGTGTTGTTGAATGCCCTTCCTAATCAACCGCGGTTCGGCGCACCAACACTTTTGCCACGGCGGTAACTTCCCCAACGACACCTGCGTTTGACTTCTCAAGGCGATGTGTCCTTTTTTTCAAGCTTTAGCCAGCGGTCAGAGCGCAATATTTTTTGCGACTGCTGCAGGGGAAAAGAGAACTCGGGACCACGAGAGTCGCAGTCATATATATATATATATACTGTATATATATATATATATATATATATATATATATATATATATATATATATTTATATATATATATATATTTATATATATACATATATATGTATGCGTTTATATATATATATATATATATATATATATGCGTGTGTGTGTGTGTGTGCGTTTGTGTGTGTGTGTGTGTGTTTATATATACATATATAAACATAGAGAGAGATTGAGAGATACAGACAGACAGACACACAGAGAGGGAGCGAGGGAGAGAGAGTGAGAGAGAGAGAGAAAATAAAAGAGGGAGTGAAAGAGAGAGAGGGATTTCTTGGAAGTATTCTCTGCTAGGAACATGGGAATATGGGAAAGGAAAAGCAGGTGGTTGACCATAAAAATACTATTACAGTTTTCACACAATTCCAGGAACGTTTTGTACCATTTACAAAGGGTTCTAAATCGACATTTCCTTTTCTTACTTGGATTTCAGCGAACTGACCGACAGACTTACCGATATTCAGTCTACTATAAGGAAATTTGATAAGTAAAATAAACATAGTTACGTAATAACATGATCCTATGAAGCCAGAGACACATAGCATGCCCCATGTACTATTAACATATACATCTTTCGCTTCTTTCTGGCCAATCTATTTGCTTGTGGATCCACTTTTTCCGTCCCACGCTCATGGTGCATATGAAATTCCCGCCAGTCGTGCAGTCATAGCAGTGCCCCCATTTTCCAATTACTGGCATGCTGGGTGTGATTGGTTGCATTCACAGCACCTCTATTCCAATCAAAAGTCTACTGAATATTTTCCAGGACTATCGCTATCGAGCCCTTTATTAACCGCGGGCTGCTATGATCTATAGCAATGAGCTGGACTGAGAATCCCCAAAATGCCGGGACATTTTGAGCATGTCGCATGAAAGAGACTCAGATTGGGTGCTCATATTAGATAAAAACGGCACTTGATACGCAAAGATACGGAGCTTAAATAAACTGAAAAAATGGGAATATGAATGATCTCGTACCTAATATACGCAAATTGACTAAAAGTGTAAATAAACTGAAAGAACTTAGGGAAAACGACAGGAATGAATAACGTGTAGAGAGTAAGCCAACGGGAATAGTGTTGAGCAACGTTAACATTTTCTCCAATAAATAGTTATAAAAATAAACAAAGAAAATGCATATTCAAGAATTCCGTCCTACTAACCATTTAGGGTTTATGTACAAAAGTATATTAGACATACATATGATTAGATCGCCGGAGCAAATATAAAAAAATATTTAGCGATCGGTTTTGAAGAATACATTTGAGTTCAAACATCTATGATAAAAAAAACACATAGAATAAGTATATCTACAAAAACAAATGCTGTAAAATTGTTATTAAAATATGGAAAATTATAAGACCTTTCCCTTTTTTACGTAGGCCCTCTGTCTTTTAAAAGATTGTTTGTTTGCTTTGGATTTGATGATTAACAATAAGCTTTTTTGACTTTCTTTTTTATCATGATGTTTACCTTCGTGTGGTAAGTGGTGTGGCCTATAAACTCGTCTGGAATGCAGAGACATGTAACGAGGCGGAAGTGGTGGAAACGATTTCTTTCAGAGAGG
>NC_061854.1:22487357-22489857 GCF_019202785.1 Penaeus chinensis
AATATCCCGCAATTCCATAGTATGCTTACACAAGCAGATATGCTCCTTAGTCAATGGGCTGGAGCGTCCAAATTAAGCTCACTTCCCCCAAATATTCAGAACCACCTTAGTCAGTCTAAAATTGCACGTAAATTTGCTATTGAAATTGGATGTGCTGAGACCGACCCCTCAGACTTTGCCGAGATTACTGAGTGGGAACTGAACAATGCACTGATCAAAGGAAAAGCGTCCGCACTAGGTGATGATGGAATTAACTATAGCGTCATCCACCTTATAGCTCAGGTACCTGGTAATCCCCTTTTGCACCTGTACAGGTTAAGTTTGTCACAAGGTATTCTGCCTGGCCCCTGGACTCGCAGTCTAATAATCCCTTTACCGAAATCAAACCCTGGTAAATACCGCCCAATTTCACTAACCTCATGTATATGCAAAGTTCTAGAAAGGATAATATTGAACAGACTCAGGTACAGGCTGCAAGGTAAATTATCTCACAGACTGTACGGATTTCTATCGGGACGTAGCACACAGCATTGCTTTGCAGAGTCCTATTCAAACTCTAATTCAGGGAAGCACACTGTTTTTCTTGACCTTAAGTCAGCTTTTGACACTGCAAACAGAGAAGTTATCCTAGAACAATTAGTAAGCTTTGGCATCCGGGGTAAATTATTGAGCTGGATCAGAATGTATGTATTTCGAAAAAAAATTGCAAGTAAGTGTTCTACTTCACAATCTTTTGAACTTGGGACGCCACAGGGAGGAGTTCTCAGCCCTATGTTGTTCAATGTCCTCGTGCACATACTAGTGGCAGATATTCCACTTGGGGATGGTGACTCCATTATATGCTATGCTGATGACATGTGTCAGAACATCATCACAAGAGAGGGTGCAAATAATTCTCGACAAACTCACAACTAGGGCCCATGAGTGTGGATTAGTCATCTCCACTGAGAAAACAATGGCTCTCAACCCATGTATCATACTCCTACCCACTTTTCGCATAGGTGACTAGGAGCTTGACATGTGTCATAAATATAAATATCTTGGGGTGAACATAAATGATGTAGACGTGATCCTTTCCCTGAAAAAGAGACTCTGGGAGAGACTGAAACCGTTGAAAGTTCTTGTTGGAAGAGAACATGGCATCAATGTTAAGCTCGCTAGACTGTTTTACTTGGCTTTTATAAGATCAGTTGTAGACTACCATGCACTGTACTTGTTGCAGTGTAACGAATCAGAAATAAATAGCTTGGAGGTAGTGCAAAATTAAGCCATAAGGATTATCCTCGGCGCCCCGAGAACAGTTAGGATAGTAAACATGAGGTCAGAACTTAAACTACCATCCATCTCTGATAGAATAATATTCATTTCCACCATATTTGGGGTCAAAGCTCTGAGGGAACCCTTGTATCTTTCAGACTTCCAAAAACAACTACAGCATAAAAATCATGTAAGCAGACGAGACTAATCACACACATGCGCGCCCTCTGATACACAAAATCTCCATGAACATTACAAAGCTCAATGTCCCAATTAGTAAAATACCACAGGGTCGATCTATTCCACCATGGAAAAAATCAAAATTGAACGTGCACCTTGCGTGTGTCTGGTAAAGGGACACACACAGTCTATGGGCGATGGTGTATACTAGTGTTACGTTGACGGATCCGTACATTCTGGATACAAAGCTAGTTGTGCTTGCGCTGTATACAAAAATGGCTTACTACAACAAAGTTGATATGAGAGTGCAAAATTGGGCCAGCACTACACAAACGGAACTGACAGGTATACTCCTTGCAGCGGAATTCTTAATGTCTCGGAGCTCTGGAGTAGTTTTATGTGACTCTCAGAGTGAACTTCGGAAAGTAAATTCCTTCAAAGCAGGTGGCGATGAGGAAATAGTGAGTTGCATTAAGCGTAACGTAACTTGTGCAATAGAGCGCATTTTCAACATTCAATTTGTATGGATACCATCTCATGTTGGCATAAGCGAGCACGACAAAATAGACAAATTGGCGAAGGATACTGTGAACAAGGATCTTGGGATGCCTCTTGTTGAAAAGTTCTCATAAGGAAGAACTAGTAGATCTGAGGAACACTCAAAGGCCTGAAAGCTGTACCATAAGGCACTAACAAAGTATAGAGATAGCAAGCCCTCCTATGGGTGGCACCGAAGTCGAACCAGACAATGTGACGTGGTTATTACCAGAATACGTTTAGGCTACAGAATGTACTGGCAACTGCACGGTGCAAGAAGTGCAGATGAATCTAAATGTAGACTGTGTAACGAAGAAAACAAGCGAACGCTTGAGCACTATATCTCGGAACGTCATGTGATTAAGCTTTTCAGACCACCAAACATGAGGTACAAAGAACTATGTGAATATTTCATTTATTATGTAAAACTGCCGTAAAAAAAAACAAAAAAACAAAAAAAACAGTGTTATGTAAACACAGTGGCAAAGGTATACCAACGTAATATTTTGTATGATGTATGATTTAT
>NC_061854.1:22494857-22504857 GCF_019202785.1 Penaeus chinensis
CCTCCTCCTCCACCTCCTCCTCCACCTCCTCCTCCACCTCCACCACCTCCTCCACCTCCACCACCACCACCTCCACCTCCTCCTACTACACCTCCTCCACCGTCAATGTGACGTGCGTAAGATTTTATATTTAGATATTGTTTTATTACCATTGTGTCGCTTTTATCATCATAGACCATCCCTGAGTTATTGATGATTTTTTTTTTGTCGGCAGGGGCAATTTTGGCTACATGAGGGCGACCAGACCAGCCTCTTGCTGGATCCATGCCGGTCGCACAAGCTAAGCGGAGGCTTTTCTTGCGGCTCTGCAGGGAGGGACTTTCTATTTCCAAGCAAGGCTATGGCTGGGGAGCTCACCTGTACCCTCCACACTGACGGTATGTGTGTGCGTGTCTCTCTCGGTAGCAAAAATCAAGCTCTCAAACCCAAACAAGTCCTTAATTAGAAGTCATTCTCTGAAATAAAATAGTTTTTTTTTTCTTATACTAAATATGAAGTTCTTGACGCCTCCTAATCTGATCTGAATTTAAACATTTTTAAAAGGCCAATGGAAATGGAAATTGAAACTTGACCTGAATGAATACCTTTCCTCCAGAAACGTGAATTTTAAAATAGTGTGCCCTTAATTTATTCAAGTTTTCTCTTCCAATTTTGAATAGGTCGTTGCGTTTTCCTCCACCTCGTCGTCGTCGTCGTCGTCCTCGTCGTCGTCTTCGTCCTCGTCGTCGTCTTCGTCCTCGTCCTCGTCCTCTTCTTCGTCCTCGTCCTCGTCTTCGTCCTTGTCTTCGTCCTCCTCTTCCTCCCCCTCCCCCTCCTGAAAACCTCCAGACGCCCAGACGCTCGGCTCCCTCCGTGAGCTTCAGACGGTGAATATAGCTACTTAGATTCTCCTTTGTCTTTAAAAGTGGTGTGTGTGTGTGTGTGTGTGTGTGTGTGTGTGTGTGTGTGTGTGTGTGTGTGTGTGTGTGTGTGTGTGTGTGTGTGTGATTTATATGTATATATATTATAAATATATGTATATTGTGTCTATACATATGTATATTCAACTATAAATGTATGTATAAATGTATAAATGTATATGGTATTCGATATATGTGTGTATATATACATGTTTATATACATATATACGTTCATTCATATTCGTGCCATCACCGATGTGCCGTTTGGCGAACTACTTGACTGACCAATGATCCTTCCCAGACACTTTTTTCCCTCCATGACCTTCAAACAACGAATGTGGCTGCCTAGGTTTATGACAATTTTCCGTGTAAAATACCCTTGTTCCCACCATAGGTTTCCCATTTTAATGTTTACTCTGTGATAAGAATATGGCTTACATATTGTGTTTGTTGCATTGGATGAAAATTAAGAGTCTTAATTTACATTGCACTCCATTGCAAGTATCAATCGGTGACCTCACTTTTGCAAGCAACAATCAGTGACCTAATTCTCTTTGCAAGAAACAGTCGGTGACCCAACTCCCTTTGCAAGAAACAGTCGGTGACCCAACTCCCTGTGCAAGAAACAGTCGGTGACCCAACTCCCTTTACAAGAAACAATCTGTGACCCAACCTCCTTTGTAAGCAACAATCTGTGACCCATATCACGTTGCAAGAAACAGTCGGTGACCCAACTCCCTTTGCAAGAAACAGTCGGTGACCCAACTCCCTTTGCAAGAAACAGTCTGTGACCCATCTCCATTTGCAAGAAACAGTCGGTGACCCAACTCCCTGTGCAAAAAACAGTCGGTGACCCATCTCCCTGTGCAAGAAACAGTCGGTGACACAACTCCCTGTGCAAGAAACAGTCGGTGACCCAACTCCCTGTGCAAGAAACAGTCGGTGACCCAACTCCCTTTGTAAGAAACAGTCGGTGACCCATCTCCCTGTGCAAGAAACAGTCGGTGACACAACTCCCTTTGCAAGAAACAGTCGGTGACCCAACTCCCTGTGCAAGAAACAGTCGGTGACCCATCTCCCTGTGCAAGAAACAGTCGGTGACCCAACTCCCTGTGCAAGAAACAGTCGGTGACCCATCTCCCTTTGCAAGAAACAGTCGGTGACCCAACTCCCTGTGCAAGATACAGTCGGTGACCCAACTCCCTTTGCGAAAACAGTCAGTGACCCAACTCTTAAATTGTCAACATATATTTTGATCTGTCTGTATACCATGTTATGTAAATCAAATGTACTATTTTCACCTGCCGTGTTACTGGGTTTTGATCTCGTGTTAAAATGCGATTTCTGTCAATTTTCCTTTTGAAATACCATTGTCACCACCTTAAATTTCCCCGTATAATGTTTTCCTCTTGTGACAAGAATTCGTTGAATTAGATGAAAATTGTGATTTTTCTCAATTTAATTTACACTCCATTGGTCACCAATTGTAAATATCAGTCGGTGACTCCACTCCCTTTGCAAGAAACAATCGATGATCCTCAGACGGTGGATGTGACTGGCTTGTTTTTCCATTGTCTTTAGATGTTTTTAGGGTAGCATTTTGTGTTATGACATGATAGTACATCCACTAGCACCTTTTGATACTTAACATGTATGTCTATATACAAAATGAAAATTAGATAGACCATTTTGTCCTACCACCTTTAGATTGTCAGCATGTATTTTGATTCGTCTATATGCAATGTTATGTCGATTAAATGTACTGTTTTGACCTGCCAGCTTTTTGCACTGATGACGCTTTGGTTTTGAGCTTACATTAATGCTCCATTTATGTCAATTTTACTCTTTAAATACCATGGTTACCCCTTTATTTTTTTTGTTTCTTATTGGTTACATTACGGGAGATTTTGTTGAATTTGGTGAAAATTAAGATTCTTCTTAATTTACTTTACACACTATTGGATTTTTTTTTTTTTCTTGGATTTTTAATTAGTTTGTAAATCTAACTCGTGGTATCCTTCATAGATACACATTATATGTATATAGTATATATATATATATATATATATATATATATATATATATTTACATGTATATATATTTATGTATGTATATATATATAAATTTGCACATATATGTATATGTTTAAATAAACAAACGCACGCAAACGAGCACACACGCGCGTACGCACGCATACACATATATGTATGTGTATGTGTGTACATATACATACATGCATATGTGATATATATGTATACATGAGATATATATATACACACAGGCATGTATGTGTTTTTGTCTATATACGCGCGCGTGTGTGTGTGTGTGTGTGTGTGTGTGTGCGTGCGTGAGTATGTGTGCGTGCATTAATGCACACAGTGGGTGAGTCTATCATCGATATGATGGGTTGAGGACCACTAACAATGATTACCTAACCAACTACTCCCCTGGGGAAGGATCAGTTGTTAGCCGCCCCAGTATAAAAAAAAAAACAAAAAAAAAACAGTCAAGTATATATGTGTGTGTACTTTTATATATATTATATATATGGTTTTGTTTTTGTGTATATATATGCTTACATATACATATATTTATATATGTATATATATAAATATGTATAATTCACTAGCACCTTTAAATTGTCAACATATATTTTGATTGGTCTGTATATTCTGCTATGCACCCTTTGATGCTTAACATGTATATCTATATACAATATGGAAATTAGATGGACCATTTTGGTTTACCACCTTTTTGCACTGATGACGCTTGGGTTTTGATCTCCCATTATTACACCTTTATGTGAATTTTTCTAAAAAAAATACCATTGTTACCACTTTAATGTATAATGTTCAATGCTTTTCTCATGTGATAAGCATCTGATTCACATTACATGAGATTTTGTTAAATGTGAGGAAAATTAAAAATGTTCTGAATTTACTTCTCACCGTTGTTGTTGTTGTTGTTGTTGTTGTTGTTGTTGTTGTTGTTGTTGTTGTTGTTGTCTTGTTTTTTCTTGGATTTTGAATTAATTTATAAATCCAACTCATTCATGGTTTCCTTGATTGATGGATACATAGTTATACATTTATATATATATATATATATATGCATGTATTGTGTATATATATGTACTGTATATATATGTACTATATATATGTATATATATGTATATATATACTGTGTATATTTTCTTGAAATTTAAATCATTTTGTAAATCTAACTCGTGGTATCCTTGATAGATACACATTCTATGTATATAATATATATGTATATATAAACAAACGCACGCACGCATACACATGTATGTGTGTGTGTGTGTGTGTGCATATGCATACATGCATATGTGATATATATGTATTCATGAGATATATATATAGACACACGTGTATGTATGTATGTATTTTTGTGTCTATATACACGCGTGTGTGTGTGTTTGCGTGCGCTGCGCGCATTGCTGCACACAGTGGGTGAATCTATCATCGATATGATGGGTTGAGGACCACTAGCAATGATTACCTAACTAAATACTCCCCTGGGGAAAGATCAGTTGTTAGCCGCCCCAGTATAAAAAAAAAAAAAAGTCAAGTGCATATATGTGTACTTTTATATAAATTATATATATATATATGTTTGTGCGTTTGTGTATATATATGCTTATATATACATATATTTATATATGTATATATATTAATATGTATAATTCACTAGCACCTTTAAATTGTCAAAATACATTTTGATTTGTGTGTATACTATGTTATGTAAATTAAATGTATCATTTTCCCCTGCCACGTTCTCTGTTTTTGTTAATATGCTATATCTGCCAATCTTCCTTTTGAAGAACCATTGTCACCACCTTATATTCCCCCGTATGATGTTTTCCTCATGTGGTAAGAATATGGCTTACATACTGAATTTAAATTTGATGAAAATTGTGATTTTTCTAAATTTACTTTACACTCCATTTGTCACCGTTTGCAAATATCAGTCGGTGACTCCACTCCCTTTGCAAGAAACAATCGGTGATCCTCAGACGGTGGATGTGACTGGCTCGTTTTTCCTTTGTCTTTAGATATTTTTAGGGTAGCATTTTGTGTTCTGACATGATAGTTCATCCACTAGCACCTTTTGACGCTTAACATGTATGTCTATATACAAAATGAAAATTAGATAGACCATTTTGTCCTACCACCTTTAGATTGTCAGCATGTATTTTGATTCGTCTATATGCAATGTTATGTCGATTAAATGTACTGTTTTGACCTGCCAGCTTTTTGCACTGATGACGCTTTGGTTTTGAGCTTACATTAATGCTCCATTTATGTCAATTTTACTCTTTAAATACCATTGTTACCCCTTTATTTTTTTGTTTCTTAATGGATACATAACGGAAAATTTTGTTGAATTTGGTGAAAATTAAGATTCTTCTTAATTTATTTTACACACTATTGGAATTTGTTTTTCTTTTTTCTTGGATTTTTTATTATTTTGTAAATCTAACTCGTGGTATCCTTCATAGATACACATTTTATGTATATAGTATATATATATGTATTTACATGTATATATATTTATGTATGTATATATGTGTAAATTTGCACATATATGTATATGTTTAAATAAACAAACGCACGCAAACACGCACACGCGCGTACGCACGCATACACATATATCTATGTGTATGTGTGTACATACACATACATGCATATGTGATATATATGTATACATGAGATATATATATACACACACATGTATGTATGTGTTTTTGTCTATATACGCGCGCGTGTGTGTGTGCGTATGTGTGCGTACATTAATACACACAGTGGGTGAGTCTATCATCGATATGATGGGTTGAGGACCACTAACAATGATTACCTAACCAACTACTACCCTGGGGAAGGATCAGTTGTTAGCCGCCCCAGTATAAAAAAAACAGTCAAGTATATGTGTGTGTGTACTTTTATATATATTCTTAAACACACAAACATATATGTGTGTATGTATATGCTTACATATACATATATTTATATATGTATATATATAAATATGTATAATTCACTAGCACCTTCAAATTGTCAACATATATTTTGATTGGTCTGTATATTCTGCTATGCACCCTTTGATGCTTAACATGTATATCTATATACAATATGGAAATTAGATGGACCATTTTGGCCTACCACCTTTTTGCACTGATGACGCTTGGGTTTTGATCTCCCATTATTACGCCTTTATGTGAATTTTTCTAAAAAAAATACCATTGTTACCACTTTAATGTGTAATGTTCAATGCTTTTCTCATGTGATAAGCATCTGATTCACATTACATGAGATTTTGTTAAATGTGAGGAAAATTAAAAATGTTCTGAATTTACTTCTCACCGTTGTTGTTGTTGTTGTTGTTGTTGTTGTTGTTGTTGTCTTGTTGTTTTTTCTTGGATTTTAAATTAATTTATAAATCCAACTCATTCATGGTTTCCTTGATTGATGGATACATAGTTATACATTTATATGCATATATGCATGTATTGTGTATATATATATGCACTGTATATATATCTACTATATATATATACTGTGTTTATTTTCTTGAAATTTAAATCATTTTGTAAATCTAACTCGTAGTATCCTTGATAGATACACTTTATATATATATAATATATAAACATATATATGTATATATGAACAGACGCACCCAGACGCGCACGCATGCATACACATGTATGTGTGTGTGTGTGTGTGTTTATATGCATACATGCATATGTGATATATATGTATTCATGAGATATATATATACACACGTGTATGTATGTATGTATTCTTGTGTCTATATACACGCGTGTGTGTGTGTGCGTGCGCTGCGCGCATTACTGCACACAGTGGGTGAGTCTATCATCGATATGATGGGTTGATGACCACTAGCAATGATTACCTATCCAACTATTCCCCTGGGGAAGGATCAGTTGTTAGCCGCCCCAGTATAAAAAAAAGTCAAGTGCATATATGTGTACTTTTATATAAATTCTTATATATATGTTTGTACGTTTGTGTATATATATGCTTACATATACATATATTTATATATGTATATATATTAATATGTATAATTCACTAGCACCTGTAATTGTCAACATGTATTTTGATTTGTGTGTATACTATGTTATGTAAATTAAATGTACCATTTTCACCTGCCACGTTCTCTGGTTTTGATCTCGTGTTAATATGCGATTTTCTGCCAATCTTCCTTTTGAAAAAACATTATACGGGGGAATATAAGGTGGTGACAATGTTTTCCTCTTGTGACAAGAATATGGCTAACATACTGAATTTGAATTTGATGAAAATTGTGATTTTTCTCAATTTACTTTACACTCCATTTGTCACCGATTGCAAGTATCAGTCGGTGATCCTCAGACGGTGGATGTGACTGGCTCGTTTTTCCTTTGTCTTTAGATATTTTTAGGGTAGCATTTTGTGTTCTGACATGATAGTTCATCCACTAGCATCTTTTGATGCTTATTATGTATGTCTATATACAATATGAAAATTAGATAGACCATTTTGGCCTACCACCTTTTTGCACTGATGACGCTTGGGTTTTGATCTCCCAATAATACGCCTTTTATGTGAATTTTCCTTTAAAGATACCATTGTTACCACTATAATGTGTAATGTTTAATGCTTTTCTCATGTGATAAGCATCTGATTCACATTACCTGAGATTTTGTTAGATGTGAGGAAAATTAAGAATGTTCTGAATTTACTTCTAACCGTTGTTGTTGTTGTTTTTTTTTCTTGGATTTTAAATTAGATCATTCATGGTTTCCTTGATTGATAGATAAATAGTTTATATACATATATATACAGTGCATATATATACACAATACATGCATATATGTACAGTACATATATATACACAATACATGCATATATGTACTATATATATATATATATATATATATACTGTGTATATTTTCTTGAAATTTGAATTATTTTGTAAATCTGACTCGTGGTAGATACACATCTTATGTATATAATATATATATATATGTATATGTATATATATGCATTTACATGTATATATATTCATGTATATATGTACAAATATGTACATTTGTATGTATATATATGTATGAATATGTACATGTATGTGTATATATGTATATATAAACAAACGCACGCAGACGCGCGCACACATGCGCGCACACATGCGCGCACGCACGCATATACATGTATATATGCACGCATATATATGTGTGTGTGTGTACATTTATGCATACATGCATATGTGATATATATGTATTCATGATATATATATATATATATATATATGTATATACACACGTGTATTTATGTATGTATTTTTATATATATATGTATATGCACACGTGTATTTATTTATGTATTTTTGTGTCTATACACGCGTGTGTGTGTGCGCGTGCGCTGCACGCATTAATGCACACAGTAGATTTACAAACTAATTTAAAATCTAACTCATTCATGGTTTCCTTGATTGATAGATAAATAGTTATACATTAATTACATAAAGATTTAGATTTATATATATACATATATATATGCATGTATTATGTATATATATACTATATATATATATATAATGTGTACATTTTCTTGAAATTTATATTATTTTGTAAATCTAACTCGTGGTACCCTTTATACATATATATGTATATATATATATTATATACAAAATTTGCATCTATATGTATATATATGTATTTACATGTATATATATTTATGTATGTATGTATATATGTGTATATATATGTACATATTTATACATATGTACATATTTATACATATATATACATACATATGTACATGTATGTGTACATATATGTATATATAAACAAAGGCAAGTAAACATGCACACACACACACACACATGCACGCACGCACACATACACATATGCATGTATGCATATATGTAAACATACATATGTGTATGTGTGCGTGCGTGCGTGTACATATATGCATACATGCATATGTGATATATATATGTATACATGAGATATATGTATATACACACGTGTATGTATGTATTTTTGTGTATATACACGCACGTGTATGTGTGTGCGCGTGAGTACGCTGCGTGCATTAATGCACACAGTGGGTGAGTCTGTTAGTGGTCTTCAACCCATCATATCGATGACAATGTTTACCTAACCAAATACTCCCCTGGGGAAGGATCATTTGTTAGCCGCCCCAGCATAAAAACCCAGTCAAGTACATGATGTCAAGTAGTTCGTTAAAAAGCGCATTGTTTTTGGCAGATATGTACATCTGTATACACATATACAAGTATATATATACAAAAACATGTACATAAAGATGTATATATGTATATATATATATAGTGTGTGTGCGTGTGCGTGCGTGCGTACGTTTGTGTGCGTGTGCGTGTGCGTGTGTGTGTGTGTGTGTGCATTCATAGTGAATGGTAAGTGAGGTCACGAGTATTTCTAGTGATGAGTATTGAGATTCCAAGCATTCATATTTAATGGTAGAGTAATCCTGACCATTCATTTTGAATTATAGAAATATTCCAAGCATTCTAGGTGAATAGTAGTGAGATCCTGAACATTTTCGCGGGAATCATTTCTCTGGAAAACTTATGTTGCAAGGCTAATGAATAGAATTGCATGAGGCTGTGAGGTTTGAATTTCAAGTTATTTGAGTCCTTTAACATTCGCGATTAAAAAATATACATATAAATATATATATAAATGAATATGTATTATGAATGAAAATATATGTAATATAAATAAATATATATGAATATATATATGTATATGTAAATATATAAATATTTAAATATATGTATATAAATAAATATATGTAAATACATATAAATCTAAACCTATAAATAAGAATATGTATATATATATATGTATGAATAAATGTATAAATCTCTCTATATATGAATAAATGTATAAATAAGTGTATATATATGAACAAATGCATAAATCTTTATGGATGTGAATAAAGGTATAATCTACATATGAATATATATAATCTATATGTGAATATATATAATCTATATAAATGAATAAATGTATAAATCTGTAAATATATACATAT
>NC_061854.1:22512357-22514857 GCF_019202785.1 Penaeus chinensis
GAGTACTATTATGCGTAGTGATTTAGAATTATAGTTTTGCATTTCAAACTTTTAAACCACGTTCAGCGAAAAATAGCATATATTTGTTTATAGAAATACTTTTTGCTTTGTAGGAATTGACTAACTGGTAGGACTAATTTATAAACATATTTAGTTGTCTTTCTACTTTAAAAGAACCGTAATATGTAGAAAAGAAGGCAAATATTTCGGAAAATCATACTGACTGGAACAATTCATTCTTATTAAAACCACCGTTATTTTCTACAACCCGTAGTCTCCGGGAAGGAGGCGACATGATTATATACAAGTTCCGGTTTCCTACGTAGTCCTTCCCATTCCCTCTTTGCATGTTCTATTAACTTTTGCGGCCTTCTTTCGTTTGCCGTTTCCCAGACATTGACTATATTTGACCAGACGTTTTCGATTGGGTAAGTCACATTCCTTGCTTAGCCATGGTAGAACGTCGAGGCGGTTTTGGCACGAAACCATCTCGTATCTGCCTTCGACGTGTGTATTGGGCAGTTATCTTTCATGAATACGATCGTTTCTGGGAAAGGCAAGGCATAGCTGCGTACAGACGGGAGAAACACTTCTAATATATATTTCTAAAATATATTTCTCCGAATTGAATTTCCCCTCTATTTCTGCTAGTTCGTCAACGCCTTGCAGAAATATCCTCTCACATATAACGTGGCCATTCCTCGTAGTTCCGTAGAAGTTTTATCTATCATATCTGGAAAATATAGAATGAGATATTAAAATATAAGATATTAGTGCGCATACAGCAGTGATTTATAGACAGTGATCTTTTCCTTATATAATACATTAAAGAAGTTAAAGGGGTAAAGAAGTAATTTGCACACCTCGTGTTATCTCTCCTCCAGCACTGGACCTTCCCGTGCGCGGTGGAACAAAATGTTTTTTCATCACTCCAGATTATCAACCCCAGTAATCCGGACCATTTTCTACATGCAGCTCGGCGAATTGAAGGCGACCTTGGCGATGACGTTCGGTTAACCTCCCTTTGATGGCTGGTGTTCGGTGATTAATACCATCTGCATGCAATCGTTTTCTCACCGTTCGATTTGTTACTGGGAGCTACAGTTCATGTACTTTGACTGCATTAGTGAAGGGGTTCGCCTCCACCACCTCCCTGATCTGAGCATCTTGATCTTCGGTTGCCTTTCGTGAAGTACCGGGACGAGGGCGATCGTTCAGGGTGCCCTCCTCCTCCCACCTCTGTAAATTACAGACCGGGATACCCAGCTCCCTGAAAATTTCACTAGGAGAGAGACCACTTTCATCCAGATGATACGACCACGATTCGCAATTTTAGTTTGCCTTGCATTCATCTTCAAGTGTCAGCTAAGCCTTTCACAGGCAACCTCGTTTTCACCTCGGATTTCCGATACTTCATAGTGCGTCATATTGTCGACAATACATTTATTTGTTCATTTAACATATACTTGGGTTAACAGCGAGACTTTCAGGGTATTCATTATCATAAAGATTATAAAATAATATATATATATATATAATAGTTGGTTCTTTCTTTAAATTACCCAATTAGTAGTTCAGGGTAAATAAACAAACGTTCAGCTTACTGCATGCTCCGGACATCTCGTATGGGTGAAAACAATTATTCCATAAACTTATAAAGGGAATGTATAAAAACCTTAACTTTGTAAAGTTTAAATATATATATAAATATATATATATATATATATATATATATATGTATACACATATATGCCTATGTATATACAGTTTATAGACATGAACTGACGAACAAGAGAATGAGATACAACGGCTAAAAGACCATGCGAAGAGGAAATGTAATTTTACATATAATACATATATTTTTTGTAAGTCATCAAGTATATGCTTGTGCACACACGCACACGCATACGATGCACACACACAATGATAAAGCGTCTTTATATTCTCCAAACTCATACTGCGGTTTTGCATTCATGTAATGTTCTATAATGGAGAATTTAACGTAGTATGGTTTCTGTTTATTGAAAAAAGTGTTTTTTTCGGTGAAAAGAAAGTCTCACTTTATTAGTTCGATCAGCTGCTACTAGATGGTGCAGCTTCGAGAAGCACTTGCTAACTTCTCAGCGAATTTGCAGATTTCTATTTGATTTAGCTGCCATACATAGAGGTTTGAAGTACGAGGCGTTTTCTATATTCAAGAAATATGAAGATATCATTGTTAATTGGTCTGTTCAAATAAAGGTGGAATGCCGCCTTACCTCCACAGGTGTTGTCATTTCGATAAACAATTCCAAGAAGTCGCATTTTAAAAATATTCCATACAAAGTCAACTATTATCAATACTGTACATTTTGCAACCAGTTATTTGAAAAAAAAAAAAAAAAATCAAATAGCTTATTTCGTTTCTAAAAATAGATATTAACACACTGGCTATTTATGTTCTACCAATCATGCTCTTTGTAACACACAACCTAGGGTTTTCGCCTCATTCATAAAAATA
>NC_061854.1:22542357-22549857 GCF_019202785.1 Penaeus chinensis
GTCTCAAGGAGGTCTGACTTATTCTCTCTCTCTCTCTCTCTCCCATTCTCTCTTTATGTGTGTGTGTGTGTGTGTGTGTGTGTGTGTGTGTGTGTGTGTGTGTGTGTGTGTGTGTGTGTGTGTGTGTGTGTGTGTGTGTGTGTGCTCTTCTCTCTCTCTCTTCCTCTCATAATTCTCTCTTTCATATAGGTCTGATATAAATATAAAATGTAATAGAAGGGTAGGCACGAACCCAAGGTGAAATGGCAATTAGAAAGCAGAAGTGATAAATAGGACGCAGCAGAGAAGCAGACAAAATAAAATGGCTTGTAACAAAAGGAAAACAAATGAATGTCCATTGAAAATAAGTGTGACCAGTGTGCGCTTGCGTGTGTTTGTTTGTGTGTGTGTGTGTGTGTGTGTGTGTGTGTGTGTGTGTGTGTGTGTGTGTGTGTGTGTGTGTGTGTGTGTGTGTGTGTGTGTGAAGTCCGCAGTGAAAGTAGAGTCAGCTGGGAGCCAAAAGCCTGGCTTTTGAGAGCCAGTCTTCCTCTGCAATCCTTATCCTCCCGTGGCCTTATTTCACCCTTTATCCTCATGTGCCCTTCTCTTTCAGCCCTTACTCCTTGTTCCCTTCTTGTCTTTCTCTTGTTTCGTCAACCCTGATTTACCTGTGTTCTTCTCTTTATTTCCTTATCCTCAAGGACCCAAGGACGAGTGGTCATCACAAGGCGGCAGTCGATGAGGAATAATTTTAATAACTAGATTAACGATGATAATTTATTGTGATATTAATCATGATAACAGTAATAATGATAATAAAGATGTAAATAATGATACTACTATTAACATTTAAAAAAAGGAGTCTTATCTTAATACGTAACAACGGCAAAAAAATGATAACAATCAAAATAAAAGTTATGATAATAATGATGATAATAATAATAATAATAATAAGAAGAAGGATGATGATCATGATAAATGATAATGATAATAACAATAACAATGATAATGAAAATAATATTAATAATAACCGTAAAAAAAATTACAGTGGATATGATAGTGATAATAATAGCTATTATCATTATTACTTCAGTTATTATTAGTTCTTTTGTTATCCTTATAACATCATTATCATTATTATTAGCATTACTATTATTTTAATTATCCTAATTCACATTATTATTAGTAGTATTTTTATTACTGTTATTATTTTCATTATTATCCTAGTTAATATCATTATTGCCATTATTATTATTATTATTATTATTATTATTATTATTATCATTTTTGTTGTTATCATTATTATTATTATTATCATTATCATTATTATAGTAATAGTAGTAATAAGGCTAATGATAAAAAGTTTACTTAAATGACAAGTATAATGATAAAACAATAATAATAATGAACAAGATTAATGATTACGATGATGCTAATAGTATTGCTTAAGATAATTATAATTATAATAATAATGATAATGAAAATGACAACAATAATGACATGGACGATATTGATAATAACAATAATAAGAATTTTGATGATGATAATGATAAAAACAATAAACGATAAAATAATGATGTAAATAGCAAATTCACTTTTTATGATAATGATGGTAACAAAGACAGTAAGGATAAAAATAATAGTGATAATGATAGTAATAATAATATCAATAATGAAAATGATAATATTAATAATATCAATGATAATGATAACAATAACAACAATAATAATACTACTAATAATAGTAATAATAATGATAATAATAATGAAAATATAAATATTGACAATGATAAAAATAATAGAAATAATAATAAAAACAAAAACAACAAAACAACAACAATAATAATGATGATAACAGTAATAGCAATAATCATAATGATACAATTATAATAATCATCATCATCATCTTAATCATAATCACAATAATAATGATAATGACACTAATGATTTTAATAACAAAAATAATACAAACAATATTAATAATGATGATAATAACAATGTTACCAAACATGATAATAATGATAACATTTTTTACAATAATAATGAAAACAACAATAATGATATAAACAAAACAATACTAATTATAATGATATTACCAATGACAATAACTATATTAATATTGATAGTGATGATAATAATGATAATGATAATAATAATGACGCTACTACTAATAATAACAATAACAATAATAACAGGGATAATGATAATAATAGGTATAAAAGCAATAAAAATAGTAATAATAATAATAAGGATAACAATATTAATAATAGCAGTAGCAGTAAAAGTAATAATGATAATATTTATAATGATGATGATTATACTACTACTACTACTAATGATACTAATGATAATAATAATAATAGTAATGATAATAATAATGATGATGATGATAATAGCAACAATAAAGGTGAAAATAATAACAATAATAATAATAATAATAATAATAATAATAACAATAGTTAATAATAATAGTAATAATGTTAATATTTATAATAATAATAATAATAGTAATGATAATAATAATAATGAGTAATAATAATAATAAGATTTAGAAAAATAATAATAATAATAATAACAACTATGATGATGATAATGTAATTATAATTATCATTATTGTTTTCATTATTTTTATCATAATCAGCATTACTATCAATATCATTTTTACTCTTATTATTATTATTTTTTAATATTATTATCATCATTATTATTATTATCATTTTTATCATTAATATTATCATTATTATTATTATTGTTATTATTATTAATGTTATTATTATTATTTTCACTATTATTGTTATTATTATTGTTATTATTATTATCATTGTTATTAGTATTATTATTATTATCATTATTATCATCATTATTATCAATGTTATTATCATTATTTTCACTATCATTATTATTGTTATTATTATTATTATTATTATTATTATTATCACAAATTATAGAAATATATAATAATTGTAACCAAATCATTATTGTTATTTTTATTATAATCATTACTATTATCATTATAATCCAATAGATATGATAATGATAATAATAATAACAATGGCCATAACAGCTGCCTTTTTAAGAATAATAATGATAATAATATAATAAGTAAAGTCAAGCAAATTATGATAATGATAGAAGTAATAATATTAATGATAATAGTGGTAGTAAAGGTTATGATGATAACGATAACTATAATAATGGTAATAATGATAGAAATGGTGATAATTATGGCAATAATAATGACAATAATGATGATGGTAACAATTATCATAGTGATAACAGTGATTATATGGGCATTGATAATGACATTAATAATGATGGTAATAGTAATAATTATGATCATAATCATAACGAAGTAATATTGATGATCATAATTATAATAATGATAAGAATGATACTACTACTACTACTACTACTAATAATAATAATGATGATGATAATGATAATAATAATAACAATAATAATGCTAATAATAATAATAATAATAATAATATCAATAATAATAACAACAATAATAATGGTAATAGTAACAATAATAGAAAAAAAGAATAATGATCCTGATACTGATAATCATGTTGATATTAAAGTTACTACTACTACTACTAACGATAATGACAATAATGATAGAAATAATAATAATAGTAATCATTATTATTAATATGATAATAATGATAATAATAATGATAATAATAAAATAATAATAATGATAATAATAATAATAATAATAATAATAATAATAATGATAATAACAATAATAATAACGACAACAACAACAACAACAACAACAATAATAATGATGATATTAATAGAAATGATAGTAACAATAACAATGATGATAATGATGATAACAATATGCATATTAGAGATATTGATTAAGATAATAGTAATGATAATGATAATAATAATAATAATAATAATAATAATAATAATAATAATAATAATATCAAAACTAATAATACAGAGTTTAGTAACATAAATAACAACGATTATATAATAATAATTAGAACTGTCATTACTATTTTATTACTGGTATTAGTATTAGCAGTATTATTATTGTTGTTATTATTACTACTACTACTACTATTATTAACATTTTTATTATTTCGTTATTGATGTTAATTATCATTATTATCATTATCAATATCATTACTATTATCATTATTATTGTTACTATCATTGTAATTATTTTGTTTCTATTTTTATCATTATTATCCCTAATTTTAATATTATCATAATCATTATTACTATCATTATTTTTAATATTGTCGTTAATATTGATGATGTTAACGGTACTAACATCAACAATAATGATGATTATGACAATATATTTTGTTTATTCTTATTCCTGTTACAATTATTATCTTTGTGATGATGATGATGATGATAATGATTATCATCGTTATCATCATTATTATTATTATCATCATCGTCATAATGAGATGAAATAAATGCAATAAAATTATTATTAATAATGATAACAATAATGTTAATAATAATGACAATAATATGATAATAATAATGATGATGAATAACTGTGATAATGATAAATATCCCACTCATCATCATAAGAATACGAATGAGAATAAGAATCATCCTCATCATCAAATAATAATGAAAATAATAATAATAATAATAATAATAAAAACAATATAAAATAATTATGATAATAATTAATTCGGTTTTTACGTCACGAACCTCCCCGGAATGGGTAAGACGGTGCCTTCTTTCAAAGGACTTTGGGCTTGGTAGGTGAGGCCGTTGCCGCGACCGGATGCCCTTCCGTTTGATCTCGAACCACTGGTGCAGGATTCGAACACGCGCGCTGGGTGACCGACTCCTATGGTTCTGTTGTGTATGCATCCTTTTTGCAACAATGCCACAACGCGGGTCTTGCAATGTAAGACCTTCGAACAGGGGACTATGCACTTGGGAGCAAGGACTTTGAAGCCTTTTTGTAAATATGTAAAGATCATTTTGTATTTTTGTATTCATAACTTTATTTTTATTCATAGGTTGAGAAGAGAAGAAAGGAAAAATAAAAAGAAAAGAGAAGAAAAGAAAAAAGGAAAAAAGAGAAGAAAAGAAAAAAGAAAAAAGAGAAGAAAAGAAAAAAAGAAAAAAAAAGAGAAGAAAGGAAAAAGAAAAAGAAAAGAGAAGAAAAGAAAAAAAGAAAAAAGAGAAGAAAAGAGAAAAGAAAAGAAAAAAGAATAAGAGAAAGAGAGAGAGAGAGAGAAAAAAAAAATACAATACAGCGTAACTAACCTCTTGTAAACAACGAAAATATACCTCTCTCTCCCTCTCCCCCCCCCCCCCCCTCTCTCTCTCTCTCTCTCTCTCTCTCTCTCTCTCTCCTTCCCTTGCCTTTTCCCTTTACATTTCTCTTTCTCTTTCCCTCTCTCTCCCCCCCCCCCCATCTCTCTCTCTCCTTCCCTTTCCCTTTCTCTTTCCCTCTCTCTCTTCTCCCCTCCCCCTTTTTTTCCTCTCTCTCTCTATCTATCTATATATCTACCTCCTCTCTCTCTCTCTCTTCTCTCTCTCTCTCTCCTTCCCTTTCCCTTTCCCTTTCTCTTTCTCTTTCTCTTTCCCTCCCCTCCCCCCCCCCTCTCTCTCTCTCTCTCCTTCCCTTTCCCTTTCTCTTTCCCCCCCCCCCTTTCTCTCTCTCTCTCTCTCTCTTTCCCTTTCCCTTTCCTTTTCTCTTTCCCTCCCCCCCCCCCCTTTCTCTCTCTTTGTATAAAATCTGTGTTGCAGCGGTAGCGATCTCGTCTAGCAATCTTGTTGACCTGCGTTCAAATCCCTCGCCGCCAGTGGATGGTAACCCCGGCCATTGCTTGCACACAGGGGATAACTTAGAAGGAAAACAAAACAGACACTATGTCACACCAAGAATATCCATTGTAACAAATGGAATCAAACTAAACCTTAAACCTTAAACCTTAAAGCTCTCTGAGTTTTGATTCAGATCTCTCCCCTTTCCCAATTCCGACGAAATCCAGCTCGACTTGATTTGTCCAAGGATGGAATTGGGGAGTTCCAACAGCCATCATATTAAACCTTTAAAACCTCTCTCTCTCTCTCTCTCTCTCTCTCTCTCTCTCTCTCTCTATCTATCTATCTATCTATCTATCTCTCTCTCTCTCTCTCCTTCCCTTTCCCTTTCTCTCCCCCCCCCCCCTCTCTCTCTCTCTCTCCTTCCATTTCCCTTTCTCCCTCCCTCCCCCCCACCTCTCTCTCTCTCTCTCTCTCTCTCTCTCTCTCTCTCTCTCTCTCTCTCTCTCTCTCTCTCTCTCTCTCTCTCTCTCTCTCTCTCTCTCTGCATAGGAATTTAGCTATGAAGACGGTACCGAAGTTAATAAAGGTAAACAGAACTAGGACCTTGTTAATATTATACATATAAATGCTCAATCACTCCTATGTCTTAAAGATTAAAAAGAAATGCTAGTCAATGATAGATGTGTTGATATTTTATGCATTAGTGAAACCTGGCCCCTCCCAAGTGTAAGTGATTCAATAGTGGATATATCTTCATTTAATGTTTTTCGCCATGACCATGGCCGTAGAGGAGGAGTGTGTGCGTATGTTAGGGATGATTTTAAGGTAACCGAAATAACCACAGGACTTGATAAAGTAGGTGTAGATATTTGGATTCCATTACAATACAGGAAACTGCCCTCTATCACTGTTGGATGCATCTATCGACCTCCCCATGCACCTGTTACGTCTTTCACCTTTGTTTTGGATTGTTTCAAGAACATTTATCTGCGGAATAAGTCCGTTTTTATATTAGGAGATTTTAATGATGATCTATTAGCTTGCTTCCTTGCTTTCGAAAAAACGCAAGCAAGTCTGTCGTCTGATGATGCTGATGGTAATGGTTTTGCCAATAGATCTCATACCTTCAGTGAAAAATCCACAAATATTTTCAGAACTGAACCTGTGGATTGTAACACAGTTATACTAACTATATAAGGTTTAAAATTATATAATTCATATGGCTCGGATGGGATTCCATTTCGCTTCATAAGAGATTCACTGTTGATAATTGTGTTCTACATTATGATTATCATCAATACCTCAATTGCCACTAACGCATTTCCTGACTGACATCTCTTCTTCTACTCCTAGACTTGTCCAAGACCTTTGACAGTATTCACCACGAGATATTAATCATCAAATGTTTGAAACTAAACATAGATCTTCTTTGGTTTCAAAACTCTTGTGAATTGATCACAGCTGGTAAGGATTAGAAATGTTTTGTCAACACCAAAAAATGTCGATTTTGGTGTTCCTCAGGGATCTATACTAGGCCCAGTTCTATTTTCGATCTATTTGAACGAACTATCAGATTATCTTCCAGACTTTTTCTTGGTTCAGTATGCAGACGACACTCAAACACTTCTGACTGGAAATCCTGATTGCATCTCAGAATTGGCAGAAAGAGCAGAGAACCTCTTATCGACAGTACAAAGAAATGGATTACTACTTAATGAGAAGGAAACACCGAACACAATTGTCAAAAACCTCGGA
>NC_061854.1:22587357-22599857 GCF_019202785.1 Penaeus chinensis
CGTTGGGAGGCTTTGTTGCATTGGTTTGGAGCTTCCTGGGCAATTCCGGGCCGGAGAGTATGTGAAGCTGGTTGCTGCTGACCTACGGCGCAATGAGTTGTAGAATGTCCCTCAAGGTCCGTATCCTTGACGTTCACTTTGACGAATTGAAGCGGAACATGGGAGTGTACTCGATTTTGAAACCCTTTATCGAAGAGCGTATAACGAGAACGTGATAGGAGACCAATATGTTGGGACTGATTCGTGAAAGCGATTGATAGTATGATCGTAAATTTCGGAAAACTGCATCACTTCTAAACTTTTGGTAAGTAATCTTATGCGGTTTTAATAAAATGGATATTAATTTTATTCAGCTTTATATTAATAAAAATAGTGGCGTCTGAAGATAGGACTATCCACTTCTCAACTCTTTTGCAATTGCAGCTGGGAAATGACAAACCTAAGAATTTAAAATTGTGTTACCTTTGATATCAGGATTACTGATTATCAATACTGGAGTGTCATTCACTTTTATTGACTTTTTCTTTTAGTATTGCTAAAGTATTGCTAGAAGTAGTGCTACAACCATTATCATGAACATTATATCGTAGCTGTAACTTTCTGCATTGAAAAAAAAGTATAACTATAAAAAATACGAAGTTCTATCAGGGTTTATCATAAAATGGAAATTAATAGTAGGAATATATATGATAATAAAAATAACGATATTGATGAAAACCTGGATAATAGTAATGGTAATACCGATTATAATAATGATTATTATTATTGTTATGATAATGATATGAAAAAATATAAGAATTTCATTGAAAATGATGTTGATAATGATAAAAATGGTAATGATAATGATGATTAAAGTGATAATGATAACAGTAGTAATAATGATTATTATCATTATAATAAAAATGATAACAACCAGGCACTATAGCTCACTTTGCACAGTTTCTATGAATGTTGCAAGCAGAAACAATATGAATATGGTATCTTTCAGAAGCTTAACCTAGAATTCCCTGTCCTGCCATAAAAAAATATACATTATACGTCCGAGTGTGAAACATATGCCGGTAATATTTCTCTTACATATTCCAGTGACTGTGTGACCAAGGGATTAGCCCACAAAGGTCATATGCTAATCGCCGATATGTACTGTTTAGTACAGCCCACAAGCAGGATTTGCAGAAACACAAAGGATGCTGTTCCGCGTCCCTCGAAGGTCAGAGAAGGCATGGGAAAATGGCCGAAGCAAGGTCAAGAGAAGTAACTTTCCGGGGTATAAGTTCTCGAGGTGGACGCCAGAGGGTGTCAGAGCTTCACATCCCATCATGAAAGTTACTGTTCTCGGTACGTGTTCTAAAAAAAAAGAAAGTAAGGACGGAAGAAAGAAAAATAAGATATATACATACATTTGATTGTGTGTGTGTGTGTGTGTGTGTGTGTGTGTGTGTGTGTGTGTGTGTGTGTGTAAGTGTGAGTGTGTGTGTGTTTGTATACATACATATATGTGTGTGTGTGTGTGTGTATATGTGTGTGTGTGTGTGTGTGCGTATGTGTGTGTGTGTGTAACGGTAGCAATAAACTGCAACTTAAAATAACAATGATGATAACAACAATGTCGACAGTCTGCGTCTTCATCGGAGTGGCCGCCGCCCTCCCCGACCTCCGTCAGCGGCGCGACTCCTCGCCGGAGTTCTTCGAGCTGCCCTCCAACGCCTCCCTGGTTCTGGGCGGCATCAACACGGGCTTCGACTGCGCTGACCTGCCCTACGGCTACTATGCCGACGAGGCCAACGGCTGCGCCATCTTCCACGTGTGTCTGCCCTACATCGACCACAACGTGTACATCTCACGCCACTTCTCCTTCATGTGCGCGCCTGGCTCCATCTTCGACCAGGAGCGCCTCGTGTGCGACTTCCCCGAGATGTCTCTCCCCTGCTCCGAGGCGGCCAACTTCAGGACTTCCAACGCTTACTTCGGCCGCGAGGATGTCAACTTCCTCGAGGAGTAACGCACTCAGGGTCATATGCGCTCACATTTTTTTTTTTCTTTTTTTTTATATATAAGACCTTTCGCATTGTAAGGCATTATAACGTCATATGAAATGGACCTGATGATCAAAATTACCTCCAAGTGTTTTATAATGTATCGACAACCCAAAATTCTAATACTTGATAACTGTCTTTAGCTTAACCTCCATCCTTATACTTATCACAGTGATTATCAATCACAAAAATCTTTGATCCATTAATATACGAATACACAACGTACATATAACCAGGTAGCTCCACTGCCATTTAGCCTGTTGAACTGACGGCACAGGTGATGACATCATTAGCTCTGCCCCCTTTTTGCCCTGTCAATCTATGCAATATTTCATAGTAAGTGTTATACCAGTGTGGTTTCTTTGAAAATGTTTTGGTAATGATAATAGTAAAACAAATAATAGAAAGTGAAAAAAAAGCGTATAAAGAAATAATATTTACAATGAATAAAGCCGATGAGTGTGGGGCTTAGCTCCGAAATTAGCAACTAGGATTTTCATCAAGAGTGGGGCTACCTGTGTTAAAGTGCCTTGCAAATATGAATGACTTATATATGTATACTCTAGGATATATATATATATATATATATATATATATATATATATTATATATATATACTCGCAAATTCAGGGTCGTTATTTAGGTGAATCAAAATCGATACTTGACATAATACGTGTGTGTGTGTGTCTGGGTAAGGTATCCGTGGGAGGAGCCCTTTTGTCACACCGTCAAAGTAAAGATGCCCCGAGAAGCGGGATAAAAGGCATAAGGGCTAAAATAGGAGGGGCCTGTTTACTCCATAAAAAAGTAATAATAATAATAATAATAATAATAATAAGAGCATGGGTGAAATAAAAATCTCTTATAGGCACCCATGAGAAGAATGGGGTGTCTGAGGTAGCAGTAAAGGTGCTTATATAACTATCACTGCACCAAATAACTTAGCAAGAATAAGGCTCATATACAACCTTTCTCGTTCCTGTCCGTCGGCAAATCACTGTAGGATCCATGGGGAGTAGCACACAGACACACGTTCGACTTGACACCCTTTATTAAGCCCAAATACCCCCCTTATATAGGCGGGAAGGGAGACAAGACGTACATCAACTTTCTTACAAGAATTATTTAAAATACAGTATTTACACAGGAACCAGTCATGGTTCCTATAAAATGAAATAAAAGAAACATCTACTTTCAGTTTTAAAAATAACATATAAGAATAATAAAAGTAAAAGAAAGTGCAGATACAAATATTTATGGCATAACACGGAGTATCAAAGAGGTATCAATAAAACGCTAAAAATGAACACAAAAAATGGACAATACTAATCATCATGCTTAAAATAATAAATACTAAAATACATAAAATCTGCCCTGATTAAAAGTAGTAAAATATTCCACGAAACTTTTATAATTATTAACTTAAAATACCAAAAAAGAACTGCCTTCTATCACTAAAAAAGAACGAATAAAAATTGAAACAAAAACAGAACTCATTTAACAAAACATTAAAATTCCTACACAACACGAAAATAAAAGGTGTAAAACTAAGCGGCAGTTCGGTATCATGAAGATACGCGGTTCTAAAATGCCCGACATCAGTAGGTAAACAAAGTAAACAATCATATTCTAAACTGAACTACATGTGTACATGGTTTACGCCTATAGAACATGAGAGGCGTGTACATAAAATAATATAAAATAAATGAATGAAATTGCTGTGGCTCCTCCAGGATCCTACGAATTCCAGCGGGCCAAGGATAAGGTCAGGATATAGGGTATAGGGTTCAATTAGGGTAGTAGGGACGTAGAAATAAGGGTTTGGATAAAGGGAAGGTAGGGAGAGATCAGGGATGAGGGCAGATAGAGCTAAAGTATAGACAAGAGAAAGGCTAGCATAGAGCGGGTAGATCTTTAGTATAGTTCCCATAGAATAAAGGACAAGAATATTGAGAAAAAAAAAGGGGGGGGGGGAGGTAGAAGGAAGGAGAAACAGATAAAGATGAACAAACAAAAGAAAAGCTTTGAGACTAAACTAGGCTAAGATAAAGGAAAAGTTAAAATCATGAACATCAGTGCTAAAGATTTGTAGAACAGAAATATGAAGAGAAGGAGAAATTAAGGGAGACAAGGAAAACAATAACAGAACTAAAGATAAGACAGAAAGGAAGAGAGGAACAGAAAGAGGAGAAGCAGGAGTGAAAATGTAGAGGAGTAAGTGAGAGAGAGAGAGAGAGAGAGAGAGAGAGAGAGAGAGAGAGAGAGAGAGAGAGAGAGAGAGAGAGAGAGAGAGAGAGAGAGAGAGAGAGAGAGAGAGAGAGAGAGAGAGAGAGAGAGAGAGAGAGAGAGAGAGAGAGAGGAGGAGGAGGAGGAGGAAGAGCAGCAAAGGTGAGTGAGTGGGAGAAAGGAGAAGGAAGAGCAACAAGAGTGAGAGAGAAGAAAGCAAGGGGGGGGGGGGGGGGGCAAATAGATAAATAGTGTGTGTGTGTGTGATATATACATCTATATATGTATATAAATATATAAATATATACACATACATACATACATACATACATACATACATACACACACACACAAATACATACAAACACGTGCGCACACACACACACACACACACACACACAAATACATACAAACACGAGCGCACACACACACACACACACACACACACACAAATACATACAAACACGTGCGCACACACACACACACACACACACACACAAATACATACAAACACGTGCGCACACACACACACACACACACACACACACACACACACAAATACATGCAAACACGTGCGCACACACACACACACACACACACACACACACACACAAATACATACAAACACGTGCGCACACACACACACACACACACACACAAATACATACAAACACGTGCGCACACACACACACACACACACACACACACACACACACACACACACACACACACACACACACAAATACATACAAACACGTGCGCACACACACACACACACACACACACACACACACACACACACACAAATACATACAAACACGTGCGCGCACACACACACACACACACACACACACACACACACACACACACACACACAAATACATACAAACACGTGCGCACACACACACACACACACACACACAAATACATACAAACACGTGCGCACACACACACACACACACACACAAATACATACAAACACGTGCGCACACACACACACACACTCACACACACACACAAATACATACAAACACGTGCGCACACACACACACACACACACACACACACACAAATACATACAAACACGTGCGCACACACACACACACACACACACACATGTATTCATTTCAACATAATCGACACCAAGACCGATCCTTAACCCATTCGCCCCGGATTTATGTTCTGTCCCCTGTAGTTTTGGGTGAATTTTGTTGCATACAGATGGCTCCGCATGTGCTCAGCCGGCAAGGAGTCAGTAGGTCCTAGTTAACGATCCTGATTTCCCCATTCCTTGAATTGGCGGGAAAATTAATACCATTGCTGTTATTATTGATGGTATGATTACTAATTTGTCATTAAAATATTTTAGACAATGAAATTATACAAAAGACCCTTTCTAAAAGTGAAAGAAAGGGGTAAACAGGTGAAATAGGTAGTTTCTAATAACTGGTTATTAGGTGATTAAGAACTTGTAGAGCTATCTATGTGTTAATACAATAAATAAACGTGTATTTCAGTGGGCATGGCATGTATTCTTGCCACATGGGACGAATGGGTTAAGGTACTCCGCTAGTTACTCCATATATCCATGTAGGGTGCTTCCCTCTACGGTTCTTATTTGTCATTCATGGAGGAAGGCCTTCATCCATTCGAGGAGCTTGCCTTTCATTCCACCTAGGTGATCTGTGAGACACCTTATCAAAGGCCTTTTTAAGTAAGTATACACAATCCACCTAGCCGTCTTTCTCTTGTAATATTTCAGAAACTCTGCCATAAAATAACAGGAGATTTATTACACATGACCTTCCTTCCTTAAAACCAAATTGCTTATTTGATATATTGTGTTTTTCATGTACTTCAACCAACTGTTTCTTAATTATCCTTCCTAACATCTTACATATTACACTGATTAACGAAACTGGTCTACAATTTAGAGGGCTTTGTCGCCGCTCTTATATGAAGTCTAACGTTGCCGAGTTCCGAATCTTTTGGTCCCTCTACTGTCTAATCCTTTTAGTAGGTCTTTTATTTCGTTCTTTTTGAGTATGGTATTTTCGATATTCCGGCTTACGATTGTATGGTTATTTGCCATTGAAAAGTACGGCTACTGAACAAACACTGACTGAAAATTCTCAATAAAGATTTCACACATATCCTCCTTAGTATAAACAATGTCATTGTCTTTGATGGCGTTAATTTGTTCTGTACATTTAGTGTTACTATTTATGTAGTTAAAGAAGAGCTTTGGTTGATTTGTACATTTATTGAGTGTGGGTATCCTTTTCAGAGTCTAATTTCGTCTCCCTCATGGCTTGGGTAAATTCCTTTATTCCTACTTTATACTTTTCATACGCTGCCTGAGATCTATGTTTTCTGAACCTTTTCCAAGGGAGCTACTTTTTTCTCTTATTTCCTTAACATATCATAGAACCTCTTTTGGGCATTTCTTGCTTCAGTTTTGAATCTTAATACAACATTTTCTACTCCACAAACCGCAAAATTTCCATTTCCATTTGCGCAATCTTTTCTCCAAATATTTATAGTTTTTGAGTCCTAATGTTACATCATCTACGGAGCGACTTAGTTTAGATTCAGTGGTGCATATTACTCTACAGTATTTAATTTGACTTGCCCAATATTTGCAAATCCGCGCGAGTGCACACACAAATCTGCATGCGAATGTGTGTGTGTATGTGTATGTATGTGTGTGTGTGTGTGTGTGTGTGTGTGTGTGTGTGTGTGTGTGTGTGTGTGTGTGTGTGTGTGTGTGTGTGTGTGTGTGTGTGTGTGTAGTGTATACATAGAGAGAGAGAGTTGCGTACTGTGCCTGGCAAGACTTGCTATAAGAGCTAGTGCTATCAGTAAAAAATCGTGTTTGTTAATATTTATAAGGTTAGTCAGCGTGCCTCGAAAATATCAGTATCAATTTGGATTTTAGTTCGAGCTTTTCTATGCTGTGTTTTGTGTAGAGGCCCCATGCAATTGTTATTCCAGCGTTGGTCGTGTAAGGGACGTGCTTGATGTCAGGTCTCCTTGGGAACCGGTGTCCTGTTGACTCTGTTTGTAACGTGCGTGTATTGTGTGTATGGAAATTTAGATTGAGTGAGGCGTGTATTATGTCGTATTTATTAAACGTTGATTATGTACTGAATAGATATATTGGATGAGTGTGTGTGGTCTGTGTGTCTCTATCATGATGAAGTCTTTAGTCGTCTTCAGTTCCGAAGGGTCGACTACAAAAGAAAAATAAATCTAGCAAAAGGATTGCATGTAGAAAGTCGAGTTCATTTATATACAGTAGGAAGAGGAGTGAGCCGAGAACAGTGACTTAATTAAGGGACAACAGAGGAGACAGTGACAGTTGAAGGAGGCACTGTCAAGCAGGCCAAGTTAGGCCCCACTTTTCACCCAAATTAGTGAAGAATTGTTCTTGTGAACCTATTGTATTGTAATTTATTAGTCAGTCTTCTATAGGAGGTTTTATCGTAGGGTTTGGGGTGGTTAAGCAGTGGTGTCACCAGCTGGTATCTATCTAACTGTCAGACATTGTTATACTGGAATGTGGTTAATAGTGCCTCGTCTGATCGTTTTGACTTAGAACCATGTTGTAAGACTGTATGGATATTGTTCAAGAAGCGTTTATGTATTGCTCGCTGAAAAATGCAATAAAAAAGTAAAAGAAAAGGGACGATAATTGATCTGTTCTGTTTCGGTCACCTGCTCTCGAAGAGGGGGCAATGTTTCCACAAAACAGTCGCCAGGTAGGTCGCTGGAGATGAGACATTGCGTGAAATTAAATTGGAATATGATGGCAGGGTTTAAGGATATGATCTGGCCTTGTAGCTTTATTTCTGTCAGGAGTAATTTTAATGTACTGTAGGTCCTTCTTACCAATTTTCCTGTCAAGACTGTCCCTGTTATCAATAAATGGAGGAGGAGGAGGAGGAGGATATATGCATGTATGTATATATATATATATATATATATATATATATATATTGTATATCCAACACATATGCATATAATACACACACACATATATGTGTGTGTGTGTACACATATACATATAATACATACATATATTATGTGCGTGTCCATATGCGTGCCCTTAACTCCATCGACCAGCTAGTACATCTAGAAAAAGAAAGGGGGTAATAAAGAAGACGTGTCTTTCATATAGCATTTCTTTTACTTAAGCATCATCGCGAGTATCTGTATATGCGCTGTTGTAATGGAAAGATTCAAAGTTGGGATTTTACAGAGAGCTCATGGTGACATTGCAAAATCCGAAAAATGAGTCCTTCCTCTGCTGAAATGGTCGGGTCCGTCATAACAATTGTACATTTCAAGTTATACCATGACTACTCGAGGAAGTTGATGTCACTCCGGCCGAAGTAGCCGTTGGAACTCCTGTAGCCTTCGCCGCCTGCGCAGGGACGGGCGAACTCGGGGCGGGTGCACGCGAGGCGCTCCTGGTCGAAGATGGAACCAGGCGCGCACATGAAGGAGAAGTGGCGTGAGATGTACACGTTGTGGTCGATGTAGGGCAGACACACGTGGAAGATGGCGCAGCTGTTGGCCTCGTCGGCGTAGTATCCGTAGGGAAGTTCGGCGCAGTCGAAACCGGGGTTGATTCCTCCCAAGATGAGAGAAGTGTTGGCGGGCACCTCGAACAACTGCGGCGAGGAGTCGCGACGCAGCCGGAGGCCCGGAAGGGCCATGGACAAGCTCACCAACACACAGCCTGCATACACAAAGTTTGGATAACGTTATGATCTCGGTTTGTTCATATTTTGTCAGTGTTCACAGTTCTTGTTCCCTTCATGAGAAACTTAGTACAGAAGCGCATATAAGAGATTCAAAAAGATGCTCACCTAAAATGAAAGACTTCATGATGTTCCAGAGATGCTGCGCTTGATCTTGAGCGTCATCTATATATATGCTGAATGCAGGCCCGGGGTCCGTGTCAAACCTGCCTTGGCCACCTAATGACCTTGGGAGCTTTGTTCTCTCAAAGTATCGAGATCTCCAGGGGCTTGTTGTTAAAGGTGACATTCCTCTGTGCAAAACTCATGAATAACCTGCTAGGAGTCACGGTCACTAAGCGGCTCTGCAAGCAACACTGTTAGCCTATGCAAAGCGAGGTTATCGTGAGAAGTTCTCTGGGCAATCTCATATTAGTAATATATACCTTTGGTTTAGGTTATCATATTTTATATCAAAACATGACTCTCTATATATACAAGAATAAACGGATATGTAAACTTGTTTGTTTATGCTTCTGTGTATGAATAAGTGTGATATTTACTAAATGCAGAAACAGGAATGACAAGACACACAAGCGTTTCCCTTACAAGTCTACATACATATATATATATATATATATATATATATATATATACATATATATGTATATATATATACATATATATACATATATATATTCATTTATTTATATATACATACATATATATATATATATATATATATGTGTGTGTGAGTGTGTGTGTGTGTGTGTGTGTGTGTGTGTGTGTGTGTGTGTGTGTGTGTATATATATTTATATATATATATATATATATATATATATATGTGTGTGTGTGTGTGTGTGTGTGTGTGTGTGTGTGTGTGTGTGTGTGTGTATATTTATATAAATGTATATGCATATATATATGTATATATATATAAATATAAATATATATACATACATACACGTATGTGTGTATATATATATAAATATATATATATATATATATGAATATGTATATATATATATATATATATATATATGTGTGTGTGTGTGTGTGTGTGTGTGTGTGTGTGTGTGTGTGTGTGTGTGTGTGTGTGTGTGTAAATATATATGTATATAATATAATACATATTTATATGTACATATAAATGTATATCTATCTATCTATATGTCTGTTTACACACACGCACATGTGTATATATATATATATATATATATATATATATATATATATATATATATATATATATATATATATATATATATATATGTATATATATATATATATCTATATTTTTTTTTTTTTTTTCAACAGCCATTCATTCCGCTGCAGTACATAAGCCTCTCACAATTCACTATTGAGAGGTTATATGGCAGTGTCCCTTGCGTGATTGGATGCCCTTCCTAATCAACCGCGGTTCGGCGCGCTAACACTTGTACCACGGCGGTGACTTTCCCTACGACACCTGCATTTGACTTCTCAAGCTGATATGTCGTTTTCTTGGGCTCGAGCCAGCAGTCGGATCGCAGGCATTTTTATGGCTGCCGCCACGGGGAATTGAACTAGGAACCACGAGGGTCGGAGTCCAGTGTGCTAACCACAGGACTATCGCGGCAGTCACACACACACATACACACACACACACACACACACACACACACACACACACACATATATATATATATATATATATATATTTATATAATATATGTATATATGTAATATATATATGCATATATGCATGTTTTTTTATACATAGTATATATGTATACATATATGTGTGCGTGTGTATGTGTGTGTGTGGGTATGTGTGTGTGCATCCGAGCGCGCGTGTGTGCTTGTGTGTGTGCTTGTGTGTGTGCTTGTGTGTGTGTGTGTGTGTGTGTGTGTGTGTGTGTGTGTGTGTGTGTGTGTGTGTGTGTGTGTGTGTGTGTGTGTGTGTGTGTACGTGCTAATATAGAATACTCATGAAATTATGAACCCAGCAAATAAATTGAATTTCATAATGATGAATCTTTATTTACAGTACCCTGATTTTCTGAGCGGCAAACAGCCTGATATGCCATCCACCCGGGAAACTTAAAAAGAACAAGTTTGATATTAACATCACAACTTGTTTGCATCACCAATCTACAGGAAATCATCTCATCCCAGGCATCTTACAAAATCAGATTTTTACATATCTCTTGAATAAAGAAACGACCTAATTGCACTACAGTTATATCGAACGTTCTAAATATTTCCTTTTTAATACTTAAACAATACGAGGAAGGACACGGAATGACTCAGTCCACCCTGGCTAACAGGTGTGGGCACGCTGTGGTTCATTTGATGCATGGGCATAACATTATATAACATTGGAATCTTAAGCTATAACCTTATTATGATCTGTACTATATTCGTTAAAGGAAAATAACAATTACACGGTCTTTTATCTACTCATCTGCCACGCCTGCGTCATGCTACATTCCAGATTTAGGATACAACGTAAGTAAATCTTTTAAGACATCAGAGGATATGAAATAGTTACATAGTTCTCCATACCTCATGCTAGGTGATCTCAAAGGCTGTAACACATGACGCATTGAGATATAATGTACAAGTGGTCGCTTATATTGTTCATTACACAATTTATACTAAGTTTCTTCGACATTATTGTACTGACCTGGCAATACAGGCTATACCCAAGCGTGGTCACAGTATCACACTGTCAGAATAATGCTTTATGTTACAACTTTCAGGTCGTTGGGAATTAATCAACTTAGTCAAGTCCTATTTGAATGAAATTTCAATGATGTGTGAAATCCTAGCAAGAGGTTCTCCAAGATCTATATATACACTTTGCTTGTCACATACTGACTTTGCTAGGCGATCAGCATGATCATACCTAGAGATTCCAACATTGCGATGGAATGCACACAAGAAGTATATTATGGAATTGTTCTTTTGCACGATACACGTTTATCCTGATATCATTTGCAATATTTCCTGCACCTTTCTCTAGAGTGTTCAGAGCTTAGAGAGCACTCCGTGAATCGCAGGAAACCACCCCTGAGCCTTGATTTAATAGAAATTCGGTGGCCATGAGTATTCCTGCCAACTCTATTTGCGTAGTGCTTGCCCAGTCATGAACCCTTCTACCTCCTGGTGCTGTAAAATATTGCTCTGCTCCCAGACTGCAAGGATCCGTCAGTGTAGCATTCATATGCATTGGACAGAGTTGTAGGATGCTCATTTATAATTGCAAGTGCGTACTGCTTAAGTATATCAGGGGGGCACTGTCTTTTTTGGGGGCAGTCGAATAAAATATATTTAGGTCTGACATTTTCCTCGGCGGAACAGAACGTCCATGTAGGGTCTTAGTTATGGGTATGTTCAGCTGAGCTAAGTGTGTGGTGTGGGAGTTCAAATACTTTTGTGTGAGTACTCTGAATGCCCCTGAGCAGAACATGAGCGATCAATTTGATAGATACATTTGAATCCATCTTA
>NC_061854.1:22609857-22617357 GCF_019202785.1 Penaeus chinensis
TGCAAGTTCTGACAGATACAAATAATGTGAATAATTTGTATGCTGTCATTTTATTCATATGAGTCTAAAAGACTTGATTAAAACCTGTACAGAAATGAAGCTATAAAACTTCACGTTGTCTCTAAAATCTATATCCTGTGTATGTATATATACACAGACTGACAGTGATAGAAGAGAGAGAAAGAAACACTACACACTGTAATTAACGATTATATTCGTAAATACTTTGGCTCCCAATAATTCAATATGCATACGTATTTCTTTCACAATTCCACCCATGAAGGAGTGCTTGACAATCGCTTCCAACTTTCTGAGCAATAGAGATTTACTTCCTTTGAACTGGCGTGTCGATAAGTGACTTGTGGGTCTTAAAAAAATGATAAGTCTACTGCATAGTCTAGCTGATCTGTGAACCTAACTTCACAGTCCTGAAGCCACCGAAGGAAAGATTCAGCCATGAAAAGGGAGATTCACCTTGAAAATATTCGTCTTGCTTATTTCAGCGTGCTCCTGGCTTAGTGGGCTTGGGTGCTCGAGTGCTGACCTAATGCCCGGGTCCCAACTATTCCTAGCACGAGTGGGTAGGGGGCGGCCCATAGAATCCGTAGGTCGAGGCTGTGCATCATTCGACATGGGCCTGCTCTGTTTGTTGTGTCTGTTCACTGGGGAAAAATAGGTCAAATGATAATCGGGGTAGCTCTAAGCATTAGCTACTGTCTACTAATATCATTATGGAAATTTACCTGGGGGGGGGGGGGGGCAATAAAAATCTACAAAACTGTAACAATCATAGATTATTCATGATTGTAGTTGCATTATTTGTCTTTTTAAAAAAAATAAAAAGGTCGCTGCCATGCCAGTCACTATTGTGTATGTGTGTACATATATATACATATATATATATATATATATATATGTATGTATGTATAGAAATACATTTATACACACATATATATATAAGTGTGTGTGTATATGTATATGTATATATACATATATGTATATATATATGTATATATATAAATGTATATATATATATATATATGTGTGTGTGTGTGTGTGTGTGTGTGTGTGTGTATGTATATATAACTACATATATATATACGTACATATATATACATATATATATAAGTGTGTGTGTGTCTGTATGTGTATATGTATAAATATAAAAGTGTGTGCTTGTGTGTGTGTATATATATATATATATATACATATATATATGTATATATAAATTATATCTCACTATTACGGATCAGTATATATCATACTACAATATCACTCCGTGTAGCACGTGCCAAGCGCCGGGCTTTCGAAATGCTCCTGCACACTCAGTTATGATGACTGCCTCAGGATCTCAAATTTCATCTGGATCGCTATTTTTATGATGTTCTAAGTTTACCCCCCCCCCCCCCACACACACACACATACGGTTTGTTCGCTCATGAAAATTATGAGTTTTATTGCGTTCCGAGAGTGAGGTCGGGTCTGTTCTAAGGGGCATTCTGCTAAATAAACGAGTGTTCTTTCTACTCGATTGTATATCAGTGTCAACCTGAAACCTAATTGAAAGTTGCATACGCACGAACACAGACACACACACACACACACACATATATATGTATTTATACACATATATACATATATGTGTGTGTGTGTGTGTGTGCGCAGTTTAAATATATATATCATCTTGAATCAATATCCTGCAGTAGATTGATCTTTTCCAACTTTGTATGCCTTGCGTTTTTTGTTTTTAGTCTTGGTCCTTAAATTTTAAACACACACACACATATATATGTATATATATGTATATTTATATATATATATATGTATGTATGGATATATATATATATATATGTATATATATATATGTTGGTATATATATACATATATTTGCGTATATATATATATTTATACATATATATGTATATGTGATTATATGTACATATTTATTCACACACACACGTGCACACACGAACACAAACATACATATATATGTATATATGTGTATATATGTATATAAATATGTGTGTGGTTATGTATATACATATATATATATAAATATACTATACATATATAAATATATACAAACACACACACATACACACAAACATATATATATATATACAAGAGAGAACGTTACATGCGATAACAAAACTTCATTACTAAATTAAATAAACCAAATGATGTATATATAATTCGAATATAATACGCATGCAGTCACCGATAAAAATGCACGAAGGCTCTACTGTTTTCCTCCTAAAAAAGCTGCCAAGGTCACCCGGGCAGGCGCAGGATCGGGACACCGCGCAAGCTATATATACTCCATGATTCGGCAGGACCTCTAGGACAGCCAGTGGACCATCCAAGGAACATCATGAAAGCTTACGTTGCAGGTGAGATTTTCCCTGGCCCTTTGCCGCCTCCCTTTATTCTTTGTTATCAGTCAGGGTGTTTAAGGTATGCTTTTAGTTAGTTAATAAATAATTTTCTGTGCTCAACTTATTTAGTGTGTGCGTTGATGGGGTTGGCTGCCGCCCTCCCCGGCCTTCGTCTGCGTCGCGACTCCTCGCCCGATCTCTTCGAGGTGCCCTCCAACACCTCCCTGGTTCTGGGCGGCATCAACACGGGCTTCGACTGCGCTGACCTGCCCTACGGATACTACGCCGACGAGGCCAACAACTGCGCCATCTTCCACGTGTGTCTGCCCTACATCGACCACGACGTGTACATCTCACGCCACTTCTCCTTCATGTGCGCGCCTGGTTCCATCTTCGACCAGGAGCGCCTCGCGTGCACCCGCCCCGAGTTCGCCCGTCCCTGCGCAGGCGGCGAAGGCTACAGGAGCTCCAACGGCTACTTCGGCCGGAGTGACATCAATTTCCTTGAGGAATAAAACAAAAAAAAAAAAAGGGTGATTGCTCTTGGAGTTAAAATTCAAAACTAAAAATGGGCACTTTGATTATAGTGACATCAGTTTCTTTGAGGCGCAGATAGCCCACCTATTCCTAAGCTGATTGGTTTTGTTGAAAACTGTAGTAGTAATAAAGGAAAAATCTTCTCAAATCCATTTTTCTTTTATCAGTCCATTTCTAGAACAACGTTCTAGGAATATATATGTGTGCGTGTGTTTATGTGTGTGTGTGTTTATCCAAACTGAACTTGGGAAGTAAGATTCAAAGTCGGGAAATAACTATCTCAAAAATATCAACAAAGCTTTTTCCTATCAAGGTACGACGAATATATTTGTTTTTGCTTTCAAAAAAGTGCTTAAATTTCTTATTTAATTTCTTTGTTTATTCATATCCATCTCATATACAACCATGGAAACAATGATGGCTCTATTCCCTCAAGGGCCTCCAAGGTTCTTCCTCGAGGGTTACACAAAATGTCTCCCCAGAGGTGATGCCGACCATTAAATTCTCCCAAAAGTTTAATGGATGAGGTAACTCCCCAAGTAGATTTTCCAAATCGATGTTGAGATTATGTGGAGGAAGGAAGATGGATGCAGCAGTGTAAGGTCGTGTCAAGCCTATTCTCACATCCTTCTCACGTCTGCAGGTGGATGGCCTGGAGAGGAATATCCTGATGTACCTTCACTGCTTCTCCTCCATGAGGTCCATTATCAAAGGGCTTGAACTTGAAATCCTCTCAGGGAAATCGGACGATTTTCCCTGGTCATAATATCTTGTAGACATACACAAACAGTTCTTCCCATTTTGCATGAATTCCCTGACAGTTCCATTGGATTAGGGTATCCAGTTTTTCAGGTTGACAAACTAACTCTTCATAAGGTGTTTGGCAGCACCTATGGCCTTTCCAGCATCTTGGGAATACCTTTTCACAGGCTTCCTTTGGAGAGGTTCAGGATTTCTTTGCCTGGGCAAAGGACATTCTGTCTAGCAGCAGAGGCCCCTGTGGATGCTGTGGCAGCTGGGGCCATCACCGATGAGGCCTCTGGAGCCCGGTCTGATGGCTCCAAAGTCCCCACTTTGGGAGGAGTCTATTGAACAGGCTCAGGATTCCTTTGCCTGGGCACAGGGCATACCTGAGCCATTGCTTCAGGGGCATTCTGCCTCACAGTGGAGGCCTCTGTGGATATGATGGCTCCAAAGAACTTACTTTGGTAGGGGTCTCCTCAATAGACCCCTCACTCCTAGTCCATTTCTGGTGAAACAACTCACCAGAGGCAATGGCAGAGTGTGTGGTGTAAGAAGCATTGGAGGGCAAGGGATGGCAGGAAGGAGGACAGGCTAGAACTGAGGCAAACAGCATAAGGCTGTGCAAACAGCACACGGCTGTCCAAACAGTACACGGGCACATTGTTTGCCTCTGGAAACTAACTTTCCCCTTACTCCTTATTACCAATACTTCTTTTTCAAACTTGTACCTTTTACGTTACTTTGAAGAAGCTTCATGAGCTTCTTTGCAGTAGTAACAGAATATTGGATCTGGACAGTTGTCATCTCCTTGATAACCTGTTGTACCACACTTTACACACACTCTTGATCGTCCATTTTCCTTAAAACGGCAAGAGTTGGCTCCAAGCCGATAACCTTGGTGCAGTAGCAGCACCACATAGAGATGGGCACATATGGATTTACCTTGAGGTGGTACCATGCCAACTTAGTTGATTCTGGATGGACTAATGTTTCAAAAGTTAGAAGAGCTGGTGTCGACTGTTCCAGACCCTTAACTTTCTTCTTAAAACGTTTTTTGCCACTAAATTAAAATTATTTAGTTTCTCCCCAGAATATCGCATCAGGTCTTAAGAAAAGGCAATTCCCTTACACTGAATGAGTGCTTTGTGAGGAATGTAACATATCACACGCAGAAGTCACTCTCGTCTGGTGATGAAACGTCAACTACCATCTACCATCTCACTGTGGGGTGATGCGAGAATCCTGCTGACACACCTTAACCATCTTCTGATGTACTTCAAAAATATCAAGATCCATGACTAATACACCATCAATGGTCTTTACTATACGAGATGCTTTCATATTTACTAGGTGAGATTTCCTTAATTGATTGAGAACTTTTCTACTTACCTGGTTTGGGAGTCCAGGAACCATTACGATTCCCATTCTTGCCCTTTAGAAATTGGAATGGTTCTAGAGTGACGTGACGTTCGTCAAGGAGAGACCTAGTTCTTTGTAAATTTATAGAAATCATACAATTTAGACTTATTCGTTTCCTCACCCCTCCCCCCCATCCACTATGGAGTTCAATGAGGAGAAGCTATAGCTGGGACTCAGAATCTTCCAACAGCCACAGGGGCAGTCACTATAACAGTAATGATGGGAATCGCGGGACTTGTGCACTACCGACTGGACAGTGCCTGCTTGGCCCTAGCCATATTTGACCAGCCGACTGACTTGACCAGGTCTTGATCAAGCTACCTGTCTAACCAGAATAGAGGACCATAGAGGTGTGTTGCTAGCTGCATGGTGCAGCATGCAGCATCGCTCAACCTCAAGGACTCCTGTCTCCAACTAATATGGGACGCCACGCACAGCAAACACAAGCTGGAATAAACCAGGGGAGGGTGCACCATCCCCTCTCAGAGGCCTTGAAGCCATTTTGTCTCATCCCTCACTGGTGACCCGTCCAGTATGGGAAGCCCTCTGGTCTAGCTCACAAGATCATTGCGACCTCAAGCCCCCCCCACCGCGGTAAGGCGGCTCCCGTTGGGGGGGGGGGGGGGGGCTAACAAGATGCCGACCTGCCTAAGCCTCCTTAAGACGTTTATGCTGGATTGATGCAGCCATAAGATCAACCAATTCAGTCAGCTGATATATTTTAATATTCAATTCTTTGACAGTTTAAGTTCTGCAATTTCTTTATCTTTAGCTGCAAGCTGTTGAATGACATTACTTGCACTATGGGTGATTGCTGCAGCATAGGAAGTACAAAGTTTTTGTGGCAAACTTTTCACTTTCCTCTTAGGTTCAGTAAACCTTAATTTATATTTTTTCTTATAGGTTAATGTCTCAGTCTCCTTCTTCAGACTAAGGCACTCAGAAAAGGTTGACCGATGGGGTCATACACAATTAACGCATTTGAAATATTCACTAGTAGATGTAATGGTGTCGTGAGCCTCAGCACATCTACGGTAAGTTAATTTATTTGAGTCTTTGTCAATACATCTTAATGAGGTGTATCTGATTTTTTGGCATCTATTGGAATGCATTGGTTTTTGGATGTAAGATTTTACTTGGACACATTAATTTCCAACATCGGCATACTTAGGGATTTTATATATAGCAAAAGTAAAAAAACACTCCAGTTTTTGTTCGCATATTCCCGTCCTTCTTGGTCATACAATTAATGTTCACTAGGTTTTGGTCCTTAATGCTCACGAGAATTTCGCTTTCTTACATCATCCTCAGGTATTTGGGCTGATACGAATGGTTACTCTAACTCTTAGATCATGAATTTGCGTCAGGTTAAGTATATCCTTAATCTGAAAGTTATTTTGTACTTTTACAAAATCAAAAACGACATCCACTTGACCATCAAGGACCTTTTTGATGACAAAGGGCTTCAAAAGCGATTGATTTTTATTCACGCATTTATCATTCACAAACCTTCTATTCTAGGTTGGGATTTCGAAGTCACCTGGGTCTGTTGTCAGTAGGGGTTCCATTGCTTAGGGTTGGTTTTGTCTTATATCGGCCATGGGTCGCCTTTCCTCCTTCAGGAGAAGGGTTTTCGAACCAGGTTCGAACCCTTGGCCCAAGGCCATTGTCCATCAACCTAGGAGCAATAGCTAAGAGTGAGTATGGCAGTTTTCCGTCCTCTACCCTTTAGTGGAACCCTGGCTGCATCCTCCAGTACCAGGACCAAAGGGGGATGGAGTTATGTGTGGGACACTTCCTTAACGCCGAACGGGCCTAGGTGAAGGACGGCAGTTTGATGTCCAGCCCCCAAGCGAACACAGATGCCCACAAGGGAGCTCCAGTGGGCTCGTTAAAGTCACATGAATAGGGAAAGTTTTCAGATCAGAGGAAAGGTAAGGGGAATGGGAGAGAGAGGGAAGGGGAAGAAGGAGATGGGGGAATTTAATGAGGAAGAGGAGGGAAGTGGGAGGGGCAGATATAAGGCTTAAAGTGGAAGAGGAAATAATTTAAGGAAGATTTGTGAGTGAGAGTGGAGGCGGAGCAGGAAAGGGAGAGGGAGAGGGTTAGAGGAGTACCTCGTATCTATTTTTATTACTTTTTCCGGAGAATTTATATACATATATATGTATGTGTGTGTGTGTGTGTGCAGATATATGTACACGTACATATATATTATATATATGTGTATGTGGTTGTGTATATATGTATATATTTATATATATCTAAGTATATGTACAGATATTTATTTACATATATATAGATATATTTATTATTATATGTATATACATTTACATATTTACTGCATATTTATACATATGTATATATATATAGGAATGTGTATGCATATATATATATATATATATATATATATATGTATGTATAT
>NC_061854.1:22619857-22629857 GCF_019202785.1 Penaeus chinensis
GTTATCATTACTATTATCATCATTATCATATCTAGTAGTATTGTTATCATTATCATTATTATTATCACTAACATTATCTTTCTCATAATCATCATAATTATCATTACCTATGATATTGTTATCATTATTATGATTATTATCCTTATTTTCATTTTCATTATTATCATTACTGTTATCAACATAATCATCATTGCTATCATAATTATTATCATTATCTTTATTATTATTATCATTATCTTTATTATTATTATCATTATCTTTATTATTATTATTATTATTATTATTATTACTATTATCATTATAATCATTATCATTATCATTAATATTATTATTATTATTACTATTATTATTATTATCATTATTATTATAATTAATAGTATTATCATCATCGTCATTATCATTATCACTGTTATCATTATTATTATTTATTTTATTGTTATCATTATTATTACTATTACCATTACTATTATATTATTGTTATCATCATCATTATTATCAATTTTACTCATACTGTTATTATTATTATTATTAGTAGTAGTAGTAGTAGTAGCAGTAGTAGTAGTATCATCATCATCATTATTATTATTTTCATTATTTTTATTATCATCATTATTATTATGATTATTACTATTTTTCTCATTATTATCATTATTGATATTGTCATTATTATCACAATTATCATTATATTATTATGATTACCATTATTATTATTATCATTATTATTATTACTATTATTCTTATCATCATTAATATTATCATTATCATCAATGTCATTACAATTGTCATCACAATCATCATCATTATCACTAACATTATCATCCTTATTATCATTATCTTTATAATCATCTTTATCTTTATAATTATTATTATCTTTATAATTATCATTATCTTTATAATTATCATTATCATATATCCTAACCACTATCACTATCATTATCATCATCATCATTATCATTATCTTAATCATTAACATTAGCATTATCATAATCATAATTATTAGCATTACCATTTTTTATCATAACCATTATTATTATCATTATCATCATTATTATCATTATCATTATTATAATCATTACTATTATTATCATCATTACTGCTAGTCACTATTATCATCATTATTATCACTATTATCATCATCATTATTATCACTATTATCATTATCATTGTTATTACCTTTATAACTATCATTATTGCTAGCAGTAGAAGTTACATCACTATTGTTAACATGAGCATACATTTCATCATTATCATTGTATTGTTCTCGTCAATACTATTATCATTAGCCTCATTATTAGTATCATTGCCATTGCCGTTATCCTTAACATTGGCAGCGATATCATTATATTTCTGCCTTAGCTCGATCTGCTAATATCACATGACGTGATATATAGATCGAGCGATAAGATCTGATTTTGAACATTTCAAAGTGCTTTTTCTTGAATTAGAAACAGGATAATGTGCGTCGGCCTTCACTATCATTATCATTACTATTATTATCATTATCATTTTTATCTTTAATATGCTTTATTACCATTAATATTATCGTTGTTGCTGTTGTTGTTACTGTTTATCATTATTTTTATTATCATTATTATTATCATTATTATCATTATAATTATTATTATTATTATCATCATCATTATTATTATTACTATTACTATTATCATTGTTATTACTGTTATTATTATTATCATTATTACTATTATTATTATCATTATCATTATTATTATTATTATTATTACTATTATTTTTATTATTATTATTATCAATATTATTATCATTATTACCATTATTATTATTATATTATTATCATTAATATTGCTATTAATAGTATTAATATTGGTATTTGTATGATTATTACTATTAACTTTATCATTATTGTTAATAATCTCATTATTATCATTACTACTATCATTATCATTATTATTATTATCACTGTTAACATTATCATTATCATTATCTTTATCATTATTATTATCATCATTATGATTATCATTATTATTATTATTATCATCATCATCATCATCATCATCATCATCATCATCATCATCATCATCATCATCATCATCATCATCATCATCATCATCATCATCATTAATATTATTATTATCATTTTCATTATCATTACTGTTACTATTACTACTACTACTGCTACTATTATTACCATTATCATTACTATTACCAGGCAAGTACTGCTACAGCTACTACTACTACTAATAATAATAATTATAATAATGATAATGACAATAACAATAACAATAATAATAATATCATTATCATTGCTATTATTACTACTACTCCTGCTACATATAATATCTATGCTAATACTATTATCAGTATTATCATCATTATTACTAGTACTATTACTACTGTTATTTTCATCATCATCTTTATTATTTCTGTAGACATTGTTGTCGCTTTTGTTTTTATCATTCTCATCATCATTATTATTACTGTTATCATTACTGTTATTATCATTGTCATCATTATCATTATCATTATCGTTATCATTATTATTGTTATTATTATTGTTACTGGTATTATTAGTATTATCATTATTATTATTACTTTTATTATCGTTATCATTATCATTATCATTATTAGTATTAGTATTGTTATCATCATTATTGCTCTTGTTTTTATGATCTTTATCATCATTATAATTGATATAATTATTATTATTACCATTACTATCCTTATCATTCTCACTATTATTACCATCATCATTATCGTTCTTATTATTATCACTATCATTATTATTTTTTTTTATCATCATCATTATGATCATTATCATTACTATAATTATTATCTCCATTAATAACATGAATATCATTATCATCATCATACATTTATTATTATCACTATCATCATCGTCCTCACAAGTAGCATCACCTTCTGCATCACCGCTATCCATCTCAACCGAGAGGGAGAGGAAGGCTTCTGGAAAAGCACGCGGAATAATGACTCTGCGGGATAACAGCTTTTTTTTCTGCGCGGTTTCACAGCTGCCGGTTGCGGGGCCGAGTGCGGTGACAGGTTGTCAGGGCAAAGAGAAGGCCAGGACAAGGTCGAGCCGCAGCCACGAGGTATATAAGCCTGACCGTCACTGTTTCTCCTCACTCTTAACTTCCTCCAGGAAACATGAAGACCATTGCTCTCGGTAAGGAGGATGAGCATGTCCTTATTTTTTTTTTCTTTATTTATTCTTATTTCTTTATCATTATTATTTTTTTTGTTTTCCTGATTTTTTTTTAAACTATGCCTATAATCTTGAACTGTCTTAGTTTGTATATTAATTTTCGGTACATTGCCAATGTTAGAGATGATTCTTTCGGCGGTTTGATCTGTTCTCATGTTTATACTTTTTTTATTTATTTTTCTTCAGTCGCTTTGTTGGTTGGCGTTGCCGCCGCCGTGCCCGGCCTCCGCCAGCGTCGAGACTCCAACTCGCTCTTCTTCGAACTTCCCGCCGACGCAGATTTGGTTCTTGGCGGAATCAACACGGGATTCGAGTGCGGCGACCTGCCCTACGGCTACTACGCCGACCAGGCTAACAGCTGCGCCGTCTTCCACGTGTGTCTGCCCTACATCGACAACGACCTCTACATCACCCGCCACTTCTCCTTCATGTGCGGCGAGGGCACCATGTTCGACCAGGAGCGCCTCGTCTGCGACTTCCCCGAGAACTCCCTTCCCTGCTCCGAGGCCGCCGCCTTCAGGAGGTCCAACGAGTACTTCGGCCGCGAAAATGTGAACTTCCTCGAAAAGTAATTTTCTCATATTCTTGAGATTCCCCCTATTGAGTACAAAATGTTAGGTATAAACCTTTTACATATCACCTTTATACTATGAAAAATACATGTTAATAAAAACAGATACAAGTAACACGCCTCTCTTTTTAATACCTACACCCTGAAGAACAAAAATATGAATATATGGAATGAGGACCCTTGCGGCATTATTTAAAGAGGAGATTAATGTTGCTCAGTTCACTAGATAGCTGTAGCCCTCTCTTTGGCATTTGTGATATTTTAAATTCCTTCTTATGTAGATGTTAAAGTCCTTTTGGGTATCAGAGTTACGACGCAAACGAACAATCAGTGATTTAGGATAGTCACCCTGGTATTTCATATTCCGTCATGCCGCCGATTCCCAACCGGTGTTCCCTTGACTCCTTTGACAGAATTAGGATTCCGTGAGCTCAAATCTACATTTTAAAAAAGGGGGGGGGGGGGCAGCGTAAAATAAATTAAAACCCGACTTTTCCGGTTTCCTTTTTAAATATTTATAATTCATTTAGTTCCGTACAGTTATATAATTTTTTTCAGTGGGTAACTGACTTTGATGTTAGTCAACGAGATGGGTTCCATTCGTACCCAAGACCGCACGAATAGCTGGGTACAGCATAGTACAGCAGCAACATTTTCCTGTGATTCCCAGGTTGTACGAAAAAACTGCGTGTATTTCTCACGTCATACACCAACCGTATTTCATGTAATTGATTTAAGGATGAAAAATTCCTGCCTACTGGCAACGGTAATATAACACCTTAGTAAAGATTCTTATATTTTTCATAGATAAAACTATTGTACTGTACTAGATGATGAGTTTTGTCACACATTCCTAAGGCCACTATGCAATCCCTTTTCTCAGTCGTAATACATTTTGACCGATTTATCAGGAATTTGACATTGCTTACATGGAATAGAGGCATAGACACTTAAGTCCAATTTCTCTACCATACATGTAATGCTGTGATGTTTGTTCGTGTATGTGTTTTGTTTATGTTATTTTTGTATTCATGATTGTTATTATCGTTATTTACATAACTGCTGTATCGTAGTCATTCCATTGTTATCATTATGATAGTTATTATGATTTTTTTCTAGTTTTTCATCATATTCTTAATCCCCAAACCCTTAGTATCATCATTATCACAATTACTGTTATATACCATTTTCTCACGTTATTTGCCCTGTAATACACATCAGCTAAACCTAGCTGACCGGGGAATAAGTAGGTCCCTGAAATGTTCATATCTCCGTTTGTTGGTGTATCAAAATTTGGATTTATACGCAGATTAAATCGTATTGCTATATAACCAATTGTTTCCTACATTTCTTCTCAATTCTGGAGTTGTATCACGTAATTCTTAGCTAACACTTTTAATAGCTTAGGGCGTCGCTATATCGGGACACAGTAGCCTCTTCTACTTATTACAGTGGCAACGTTTAGGGGCATTCCTAGAAGAAAAAAATCGTTACCCAGAACATTATTAAAGAAAATACAGAGATAGGGTTGGTCAATAAAAGCGCAATACGATATGATTTCGACAGCTTTATGCTTTACTCAAGGAAATTGACAGGACGACCGAAGTACTCGTTGGCTCGCCTGTAGTTTGTGGCCTCGTTGCAGGCGACTGAGTTCTCGGGGAAGTCGCAGACGAGGCGCTCCTGGTCGAACATAGTGCCCTCGCCGCACATGAAGGTGAACTGGCGGGTGACGTAAATGTCGTTCTCGATGTAGGGCAGACACACGTGGTAGAGGGCGCAGTTGTTGGCCTGGTCGGCGTAGTAGCCGAAGGGAAGGTCCCCGCAGTCGAACCCAGTGTTGATACCCCCGAGGACCAGGGCGGCGTCGGCTGGGAGTTCGAAGACGAGAGGGGTGGAGTCCCGACGCTGGCGCTCGCCTGGGACGGCGGCGGCCACGCCCACCAGAGCGAGGACTATGAATATGTAAAAAGCGCAATTGCTGAGTCATTTATTTACTAATATTACTACCTCGAATACCATCAATACCAATACCGTATTGTTCTTATTAATATTAATATTATTATTATTATTGTTATTATTGTTGTTGTTGTTGTTGTTGTTAATGGATTTAAATTTTCGTCTAGTGTAAATTACACATCAATGTTATGTTAACAAATCAGTTACATACACCATCATTAACATTAGCATTCCATATTATGGAGTTATTGCAGTTGTGTATTCCATAATCATCGCCTTTTATGCCAAAATTATACTGGCCAAGAATATAATGTCAGCACAAGTGGTGAATGCATTAACAATATAAATAACCTTTTCTTGGCATCACCCTTGGACCACCAGTAGTACACGGGTATTTAAATACTGCAAAATATCGAAAAGCAACTCACCGAGGGCAAGAGTCTTCATCGTTGTCTGCAGGAGGGAAAGAGGGCTTTGTGGTGCTTGCAAGTAAGCTTTGGCCTTATATATCAAGCCGCTGCAACGTCGACCTTGCATATACTTTTCCAGTTTTGTGACAGCTGCCGCGGCCGCAGTCCCCCTCCCCTGCCAATTTCTTGCCGCGCATTTTTTGGTCTCTCTTCTTTCTCGCTTTTGTACCGTCGCCTTTGTTCTTTATTTTTTTTTATTTACGAGTAAGATTTCAGAAAAAAACAAGAGGAGTTAGAACGAAGACAAAAGTTGCGGTCTTGAGCAACCTGACAACATTGCCTCTTCCCAACATGAGTGGAACGCCCCGTCGCGTTATAACGAGGCTGGGAAAGGAATTGTTGCAGCGTGTACTTAGCAACCTGTTTCATGGTCTCAGGTAACAGTGGGGATCCGATGGGCAGGTGGGAGGACAGCAGGCACTGGCGATTGCCATTCCCTCGCCTATAATGGAACTTCTTACGTCTTGAGTTGGTAATCACTCTAAGCTTCCGATTTGAGATTTCCTTTTTACTATTTAATGCCATTCTATCAAACCCTTACTTGACAAGCTTCGTAAATTTATGATATGATTACGAACTTGAAAATTTAATCTAGCTTACTGAACTCAAATGTTCGCTGATTTGCTCATTAGGCAGGGATGTTTTCTAAATTATATAGTTAATCATATGAACCGTATTCCTTTTCCAAATCTAAAGCTGAAATTTAGCCTCAATAACCTCATTTTGTCCTGCCATCCCCTTTTTCCTGCGATATATGTCTTTTCTTTTCCTTTTTCTTGCACACTTGCAATGAAAGAGATACTTGAAAATACATCCAGGACGCGTAACAACAGTTATGTAAATGCAGTTATTTGTAATTATCACTCGTTTTTGTTTTATCATGATCGTATCAGCTGTTGTTGCATTAGCCATGGGAGTAATATCAAGAATAGTATTGATTAACATTATCGCTAAATGGAGTGCAACGTGTTGACCTGTTAAAGGAAGAACCTATTCTTTGCAAAATTGTTCTACTGAGGAAGTGAGATGACCCTTCGAAATTAACCTTAGTTTTATATTCAAAGATATGAAATGCTCAGGACGATGGGTCATTTTATCAAATAGAATAGGTTGTACTTTTTAGAGCTCAAGATTGCCAATCCTCTGAATCCTATTCTGAAAATAGAACATCCTTAGTAATAGCCGGTGTCTTCAAGTTGTCGGAAGGACACGAAGAATGCGAGTGGCGAAGGGAAGATGAAGTCGCCTCATGACTATTGAAAATGGAAGTGCTGAAGGTCTTGGAATCTGTAATTCACAGCGAAAATAAGACAGATACTATAAGTTGATTGTATTATTTATAATGTAAGAATTTAATATCAGTCTACATGATTTAGAAGAGGTTCTTAACCTGGTTCGATCGGACTAAAAACTTTTTACTGTGGCATTTCATTTTGTGGACAACAGTTTTTACTTTTGCTTAATGTGTGTACGCTTGTCAGATATCATCTTGGATTTTGATACAGTTTGTTTTCATTTTTTGATGCATTAAGGCAAACATATTACGTGGCTTAATATGTTTGGGTGGCAAGTTTGTGTTTTTTATCACGGTGCCACGAAAAAGGTTAAGAATTCACTGACTGAAAAAAAAAAAACTATTTTACAGGCATAGACAACAAATTGAAGAGACATACATTTCTCAAAGTTACTTCTCAAGAAAGTTAGCGGCCTCGGAGCAGGGAAGGGAGTTCTCGAGGAAGTTGCAGTCAACATGAATCTCCTCTTTAAATAATGTCGCCAGGGTCCTCATTCCACATTTTCATATGTTTGTTCTTCAGGGTGTAGGTATTAAAAAGAGAGGCGTGTTACTTGTATCTGTTTTTATTAACATGTTTTTTTTTTTTTTTTTTTTTAGTATAAAGGTGATATGTAAAAGGTTTATACCTAACATTTTGTACTCAATAGGGGGAATCTCAAGAATATGAGAAAATTACTTTTCGAGGAAGTTCACATTTTCGCGGCCGAAGTACTCGTTGGACCTCCTGAAGGCGGCGGCCTCGGAGCAGGGAAGGGAGTTCTCGGGGAAGTCGCAGACGAGGCGCTCCTGGTCGAACATGGTGCCCTCGCCGCACATGAAGGAGAAGTGGCGGGTGATGTAGAGGTCGTTGTCGATGTAGGGCAGACACACGTGGAAGACGGCGCAGCTGTTAGCCTGGTCGGCGTAGTAGCCGTAGGGCAGGTCGCCGCACTCGAATCCCGTGTTGATTCCGCCAAGAACCAAATCTGCGTCGGCGGGAAGTTCGAAGAAGAGCGAGTTGGAGTCTCGACGCTGGCGGAGGCCGGGCACGGCGACAGCCACACCAAGGAACAAGCAAACTGCAAACGGAAAAAAGGAATTGCATCACAATTGGTTTCCCTCATTATATTCTGCTTATTTTTGTTGTTTTATTATTAATTACATCGTCATTATCACCATATCAAATCCATTTATCATGTTTTTAGACTGACGAAGAAAACTATAACATGATATAACTCATCACAACCATGTCAAAGGAACCGTGCCTGAGGTTAATTACTTTAGTATTACGGAAATAGTAGTCCTTATTACCATTGCAAATATATCCTCTACAACAATAACAAAGAACGTTAAAAACATCCTTACTAAGAGCCAGGGACTTCATGATGTCGGGAGAGCACGAGAGATGCGAGTGGCGAAGGGAAGATGAAGTCGCCTTTTATATCGTTGGTTGTCAGTCGCTGCCTTGTTGCCCTTTCCTTTAGCCTCCTGACCTTGGTCCTCATGGTCTGTCCTGGCGAGGATCGGGCGAGAACGGTCTTGGGGTTATTTTCCTTTTACTTTCTAGACATATAACTAGAAAATTAAAAGCATATTCAGGAAAATATGTGACATAGGATTACTGCTCACGTTCATATTCTTGGTTTCTGCCATATCGCCAGTGGCAATCTGAGCGTTGCCTACTGCGTCGTCAATCACCTCCGCGGATTAATTTGATTAAATAGATGCACCGGCAATGCCTTCGTATCTTTTCACATTACATTTACCATTGTCTTATTTCTCCGTGTATGTTGGTCGGCACAACAGAAAAACAGTATGAAAATACACTTCATGATAGTCCATGTCTTGTCTCTCTTGCCCCTAAAATGGGAACGAAGGAAGACTGCACTGATGTTTCTCTCAAGGGAAGCATAAGTCTTACTTCGTGCTCTCCGTCGATAAAAAACCGTGAGAAGACTCCCCGGCCCGAGCAGGTCGGGCGGGCTCGGGTGACTCGGGCGGCCGGCCATCGCGCGCCCCCGAACTTGAGCCTCGACCCGATGCAGTCATTATCTGCTCGCTTGCCTGCTTGAACAGGAATGCAAAATGCGATGTGTGTTTTTTTTTTTTTATCTGAGAGGCTGCTGTGCTTTTTCGGGAGTTTGTATGGCGGACCGAGACAATGAGCAGCGATACGAGAATCCATCTCCAAAGCAACTTATTCAGCGGCAGCAGTATGTTGATGCACAGAACTTGCTCATTCAGTCCTCATTAGGCAGTAATAAATCACAACATGACGTAGAAGAGGAGTGAGGTCTACGAATATTCGAAAGCCAGTACTATTGATCGACCGATGCTATAACCTGAGGATCCTACAGAATTATATAATTGTTCATGGGGCATCCTCTACACAGATCTAATATTACAATTGCATCATCATTATCATTAGCCCAGTGAGACTTTTCGTACATTTGTCCTTACATCGCTGAGGTAGTAGAAGCAGTTATGAAGATTAAGAGAATGAATCATATATACGTAAAATATAT